>NW_004949500.1:7475-12798 GCF_000317375.1 Microtus ochrogaster | reverse complement strand
GAGAGGAGAGAGAGCGCCACTGGGCCTTACTTAAGCTTCTGAAACGTCAAGTCCACCCCAGGGACACACTTCCTCCAATAAGGCCAAATCTACCCCAATAAGGCTATGAGTCCTAATCTTTTCAAATAATGCCACTCCCTGTGAGCCTATGGGGGCCATTCTCATCCCAGCTACTACACCCAGTGCGACTTCATTGGTAAAAGTGACTTTTAAAGGGTCTTTTCTTTAAAGCATTGAAGCAACTGACTGTCTACAACAGAGCCCTTCCTGTGATCCCAGTGAAGAACTGGGACAGTTGGTGGCTTTTAGGGGAGAGAAAGTTGAGAAATACTGGATTTGTTCCATCTTTTTGATAAAGGCCATTTTGACGGGTAGAGCCTGGCATCTCCTGTTTGTTTGCCTTTGGTATTTCTGATGGAAGTGTGTGTGGAATACCTACTGAGCTGAGCCGTGGCATGTCTGCTTTCAAGAAATGTCCACTCCCTTTCCACTGTGTGAATCTGTGTATTTGCTTTCCTAATATTGACTTGTTTGAGTCCTTACATATTTTTGGATATTTACCTCTCATCAGATATGTTTTATAAATATTTTCTCCCATTCCATTGTTTTTTATAAGCATCTCTTTTTGGGAAGAGGATTCTTTCTCTGAACTGTCTTTATACTGATAGATGACATCTTCATGTACACATAAAACTATTTCTGTATATTTTCGTATTCTGTTCTTTTTGTCATTTTCTATAAATACAAGCTAGCTTAATTTAGTTGGAAATGTCACTCATATATTCTGTATCCTTGGCAAAAGTTTGCTACATTTTCTGCCAGTTGCTGAGAGCATGCTTAGACTCCATGTATGCTTATGGATATTCTTACTTCTTCCAGCTCTATGTATGAGCATCATGTATCATGAGCTTCATGTGTCTTAGAGATCTGTTGGGATGTGCATGCACATTTGTGCATACTTTGGTAACTTAGGGAATCTGACCTTTCAAAACTTAGTAGTATTCCCCTACTGATTTTCGGAGATTCACTTTTATGTAAATGTAGGTGTTTTCTTTCATTAAAGCTCTGCATGTATGTTTTATTGGTCATTTTATTTTTTTGACCTACATTTCCCTTTATCCATAAATGGATTTTGTTTATAGTATGCAGTTTAGTCCTGGTGTTATGATCCAATACAATGAATGAATGAGGTTTTAATTGTTATATTTAGTTTAAAGTTAGTGTAATTATTTCTACTGAATTTCAACCCACTACATTATAGCTATTTTATTTGTTGAGTCCCTTGGGTTTTTTCCCTTACTTTGCATTTAATTTTGAGTTTTGCATTTATATATTATTAAATTATTATAGTTTTATTTTAAATTATTTTAGTCATTGTCCTAGGTTATATAACACACATATTTAATTAATTAGGATCTACCTTTTAAAAATATAATACATAGCACAGAATATGACCCAACTTTATTTTATCTTCACTTATTTCTCCTCTAGAATTCCTTGCATGTATGTATGGTCTTTTAACATGTTTTAAAAATGCAGTTAGACTTAATGTAACAGCTTTGGTGCTCCAGGCCTAACTTCTGTCCGTTGAAAGCTAATTGTACTCAGGCACCTGGCATGTGTTTATTACAATTCTCTGTGCATATGTAGAGTTACAGGACCCTGAGCTGAATATGTCATCAGAAGTTTGTTGTGGAATATTATTTTAAGATGTGTTACATTTGTTTAAGCTGTGGAACATTTGTTTTAGTGATGCGAAGATGTGTTGCGTTCCTTCACATTGCATTTGTTTAACTCTGTGAAGCTGTATTGCTTTGCCTGCCTAAAACACCTGATTGGTCTAATAAAGAGCTGAACAGTCAATAGCTAGGCTGGAGAGAGAAATAGGTGGGGCTGTCAGGCAGAGAGAATAAATAGGAGGAGAAAGCTGGGAAGGGAAGACCAAGAAGTGAAAGAAGGAGAGGAGGACCCCATGGGCCAGCCACCAAGCTACGCAGCCAGCCATGGAGTAAGAAGGAAAGAAAAGGCATGTAGGAACAGAGAAATTTAAAAGCCCGGAGGCAAAAGATAGATGGGATAATTTACGAAAAGCTGGGTAGAAACAAGTCAAGCTAAGGCTGGGCATTCATAATAAAGAAAAGGCCTCCATGTGACTATCTGGAAGCTGGGTGTCGGGCCCCCAAAAGAGTAAAGAGTAAAACGCAACCAACTACAGAAGTCCTGCTTGGTCTTCGTAGTCTAAAAGGCTTAATTCAAACTGATCTTACTTTAAGGCATTCCCGTAAGTTCTTTCTCAAAGTTGAAACTTAAACCACTGTGGCCTGTCATGCCCTCCATGTCTCTGTTTTCTTGCTCTCTTGCTTTGTGTGTGGTGTGGGAGCTTTCAGACCATGGTGATCTCTGTGAAGAACTCCCCTTGATCTCCACACACAGATGGAACTCCAAGCAACCCCTTCTTAGCTCATTCTCCTCAGCAGAATACAAAAGGGTAGTGGGCACTTCCTGAGCTCCTTTAAGGACCTGAAGAAGCCCAGACTGTTCAGTCACTCACGAGAACGCTGAGCTCAGAACCCTCCCCCTGAAGCTGAGCTCAGAACCCTCCCCCTGAAGCTTTCTGGTTTATTTCATTCAAACCATGGACCCTTACGAACCCTGGGACTCCAATGTTTGGCTGTTCTTGAAAAAAATGTAATTTTCCCGACAACTTGATTTTCGTAAGAGCCCATCAAATGCAATGACCCTGGGTATGCTTCTTGGCATCAGCAAGCAAAGCCAGTAAAAATCGTAGAATTTTCTGAGAGATGTCAGTTGTGAGGGAAAAAAGGCCCTTGGCATCTTGGACCAGTATCTAGTTATGAACCCTTGGTAATCATAAGCAAACCTGCAAGAGACACTTTCAAGATTTCCTCTTTAAGTCATGTCCACAGCATAACATTCTCTTTTTGTCTTTTCCCCCCTCAAGGGGTGCTACATCCATTGTGTACAGATGCAAACAGAAGGGGACCCAGAAGCCCTATGCTCTCAAAGTGTTAAAGAAAACAGTAAGTTTATTTCATTATATAATAGTATCTCTGAGAGAATTGAGAAGCAAGACATCTGACTCAAAAATCAAAGTGATCATGGAAAAGGCAATTGCTGTCTGATGGAAGCCTCGTGAGAGAGACACTGGTTCTTAAACTGGATTTGTGGAAAGGAGGATTGCAAGGAAAAGCATTGGAGCAGGAAAGGAAGTCTTGTATTCTGGTGTGCTCATGGGTATATGTGTGTATCTATGGAGTGAGGGCGCCAGCCTGCGTTTTAATATGCCGGTTCTCTAGTATTAGCACACTAGAGAAGCCTGTGACTTAAAAGAAGATGAAGTGGAACTCGAATGTCTGTGTTTTGAGAGGAATCATCAGCTTCTAATCTGCCTAGGCTTTCTAAGGGTGGGTGTGTTGTAGATGTGCAACTCGACAAATGTTGCTGCTTCCCAAGCTAGACCTTCAAAGTTAGACAAGAAGGGAAGCTTTTGTTCTAGAATTTTGCTCCTTTTGCCGAAGCTCATATAGGAGCTAGACAAATGTCCGCCCACACGTGTCTAAGGTTCCTTTGTGACGCTAATGCGAAGACAGGAAGCCTGTGAGGTCACATGTTGGGTGGTGTCCCTCTGTGACACTCCTTCAGCCTTACGGTTCTTTCTGTTCTTCTGTTTATGGGTTAGATTCTGCTCATAAAACTACAAAAAGACAAGACACACTTAATACTGTTCCTTTGTCAAATTTTATATGAACAGATATGGGAGATGTGTGGACTTCTGAAAACCCGGTTGCAAAATGTCCCAGAGAAAGATGTGTCAGGCATTTCAGTGTCTAGGGATAGGAGGCTTCCTTCTCCAAAGGGCAGCTTGTTTCTCCAGATGTTATGTGCTGCCCAGGGCAGGGGCATCTACAGTGTCAGGAAGGACGAACTTAACAGTCCAGGATTTTAGCCAACCAGAAACAAAATGATGTTTTTACGTAGTCTTGAGTCCTAAGCTGTGCAAAAAAAAAAAAAAAAAACACCAACCAAACAAACAAATAAACAAACAATAACCCCACAGTTAAATTAGAGTCAATAGCAATTTAAGTGGCAATTAATACCCATAAATTTCACACATTAATTTTTTGTCATAAAAGTTTTCTTAAGTCAATCTCAAATTACAGAAATATTTTAATTAACATTTCTGACTTTTTCTATATCAATTTTTTATCGTAAAATTTCCTGCACTAAGTATTACTTAAAATTTTTGCAAATATAATTTCCTTTCAAATATCCAATTTTTAAGGAAAGAAAGTAAATGGTTTTAGTATTAATCTTACATGTTATAGTTAGACTTGGTGGCTATGTATTTTCTTACTGGTTAGAATGTTACTAAATTGCCAAGTTATTTCCTTTTTCTTATTTTTACGATTGAGGAAATTTTGAAAAGGGGTGATAACATGTAATTCTAGGAAACGACCATTTAAAAATATTTTGTGTGAAGCTGGACATGGTGGTGCACCCCGACACTTAATTTACAGACTGGGGGTGGTCGCAAGTCAGGCCAGAACGGGCTGCACACTGACTGAGATCTGAGAGGTGGGCGGATCTTCCCGAAAGCCACCCGAGAGCACGTGGATGGGAACCATGTGTCAGGTGGAGCTGCGAGGCAGATAGGCAGATGATGTCAAACACGGTTAGTTTCTGCCGTGCCAAATGGAACGAGGGAAAAACCCCTGGAGGAGCCTTGGCACTGACCGTGACTTAGATAGAATCTTCAGCTTTGTCATTTAGGATTAAACCATGCTTGGAGATGTGTAAATGAGAGAAATAGCAGGCAAAGCCACGAAGAACAAATTGCCTCCAGTGTTTAGTTTCATATAGGTCACGGAGATAGAAGCTTCCCTTTCTAAGGGAAATGAATGGGTTCTATGGCTCTGTTTGCAGTGCAAAATAATGCAGAGGAAATATTTTCTTAGAACAGTCAGCAAAGGTTTTGTACCTGAGGACAAATAAGATCAGGGTGACTTATTTATATAATTTCTTATGTCAGGCCACATAAAATTGCCTCAATTAAACAGTTTCTGACCTATAGTTTTGTGTGATTCAGCTAAGAACTATGGTACCACATATAACCTCATTGAATACTTCCTAATATTTTCATATAGTGATTAGGCATAAACTTAGGGGGCCTTGAACTTAGTCTGCCTAAAACTGCATCATTTATCTTTCTATCTATCTATCTATCTATCTATCTATCTATCTATCTATCTATCTATCTACATCTATCTCTCTATCTCTCTATCTCTCTATCTATCTATCTATC
>NW_004949500.1:2642-7100 GCF_000317375.1 Microtus ochrogaster | reverse complement strand
CCACTCACCCACCTACCCACCCACTTACTCTTCCATAATAGAGATAGTGAAACAACTACCAAAATTTGGTGAATATAAATTAATTTTCTTAGGCCAGGCAGTGGTGGTGCACACCTTTTAATGCCAGCATTTGGGAGGCAGAGATAGGTGAATCTCTGTAAGTTTGAGGCCAGCCTGGTCTACAAGAGCTAGTTTCAGGACAGGCTCCAAAACTACAGAGAAACCCAGACTCGGAAAACTAAAATAAATAAATAAATTTTCTTCAATTTTGGAAACTAAATTTCCAAAGCCAAAGTTGTCAGAGATAGTTTTCTCTGAGGCCCTGAGTGAGAATCTTCTCCATGCCTCATGCATCTTGCCAGGCTTCTAGAGACAGTAACCCATCCTTGGTGTGCCTTGACTTATAGGTCATCCTTCCAGTTTCTGTCCCTGTTGCCAAAAGGCTGACTTTTTCTCATATTTCTCCATGTCATTTACCCCGGGAAGGCGTATGGCATAGTGTTACTCGTTTGTAGGAATACCAGTGCTGCTATGTGGGAAGCCCACTCTTTCCAGTATGACCACACCATAATTAATTACATCTTAGCATATTTCTGCCAATCATTTTATCAGATGGTATAGGTTAATTTATAAATCTAATATTTTATCTGATGATGAATATATTTCATATTAAAATGTTAATAAATGCAAAGAAATTTACCTAGCTTATAAGTTATTGGTTCTCAAACTGTGGGTCACCACCCCTTTGAGGGTTGAATGCCTCTTTCACAGGGGCCACCTAAGACCATCTGAAAATGCAGATATTTGCATTACAATTCATAACAGTAGCAAAATTACAGTTATGAAGTAGCAATGAAATAATTTTATGGTCGGGGTCACCATAACATGAGTACTTGTATTAAAGTATTAGGAAGGTTAAAAAGCACTGTTCTAAGTGATTAACTTAGTGTATATAAGTGATTAAATTGCTATATAAACATGCTAAATAAAATGTTTGTTATCTCCTTTTAGAGTTAATTGTATAATGATAATAATAATAATAATAATAATAATGTTTCTCAAGATCCGTTTAAACATTTTTATGGAAATTCATCTTGAATCAATTCATGACAATATTGTTTCTTTCTCATAGCTTAATATTTTGGGGATTACTTATATATACTATCCATAAGAAAATTATTTCCTATTCAAAATCTTTAATCATCATTGAGAATCTGTTACACACTGAAATCTTTCTGTGATTGGCAAATGCTTGGTTCTCCCAGAGGAATATATACTAAAGCATTGACTCTTATGGGAAATTTCATGTGCTGCTGGCGGCTGATAATCCAAACAGAACAGAGTTAGAACTGACGATAACCACACAATAGATTCTCATGTTTAGACAAATATAATTTTTTCCTAATAAAATATCCTTATGGGAAATTAGCATGTAATTATATTAAGAAAAACATCTAACTTAACATATATTTTATATGTGTCTGTAGCACCATGTACTTTCTATGTCCATAACTAAATTTCAAAGAATTAAAATACGTAGAACACATATTTATTAGTGCCACGATGACTTTAATTTATGTACATGTTAAACAACAAAAAGGTGTGTGAGTTTATAGTGTATGAGAACAGAGAAGGAAGAAACTCTGAAGCAAAGCATCATAGACTGTTTTCTGTATTGAAAGCCACCTGGGCATTTCCGGTAGTCATGGTCATTTTTCTCATGATGGAGTTATAGTGTTAATAGAATAAACAGGAGGAGAAAAGGAGTTGGGGTCATTTTCTGTTTATATAACCCCCCATCACCACACACACTTAGTACTGAACACTGCTGTGGGGAGGAAGTCCCCTCATTCTGGATGGCTATGACCTTGTTTTTAACCTTTTTATTTTGAAGCAGTCTTAGACTCACTGAAAATGCCACTGTGCTCCTCACACACACCCCATTATCTCAGACGTAAGAGCTAACTGGCTTGCAGTTGCCATTGAGGGTTTTCCGTGGACTTTGTAAGTCATAAATCAAATATGAAGCAAGAATCTCTCACTGGTAGCAGATGTTTTTACGTTTCTTGACACGTCCTTGCTTTGCAGGCTGTGCACATACTATTATATTTTGCTTTTCTCTTTGTGTCTGCCAAATAAGTTATATGTAAATAGAGACCGAGGTTTGTTTCCTGGCTGCCCACACCCAAATAATCACACAGAAACTATGTTAATTGCAGCATTGTTTGGCCAAGAACTCAGACATATTTCTAGCTAGCTCTTATATCTTATATTAACCTATTTCTGTTATTTTGTATTTTACCACTAGTCTCATGGTTTGTTACCTCTTGCTTCTTGGGCAGCTACATGCGTCCCTTTGACTCCGCCTACTCTCTCTGTATATCTCTGTTAGGATTTACTCTGCTAAGCCATTGGCCAACACAGCATTATTTATTATCCAATAAAAGCAACACATATACAATAGGACATCCCACATTATAAATATACTTTGCAACAACAGCAAAGTCACACTCAAGACTGTATGAAAGCAAAGTGATAAATTCAAGTATCAAAATGTGAATATATTGTTAAGCATAGCATATTCACCATGGACTGAGTTTTGCTAGCTTAAATGGAATCTCCACTTTCAAATAATAGCACAGGGGCAATGGAATTGTATTTCAAGGGTGCTCCATGTAGATGTAAGTCACCTTTTATCCTTTAAAAAACATATCTCAGGATCTATATGATTCTGAATGTGTGGCTTGTTTTCAAAATAAATAGCTTGATATTTAAGAAATTTATGTTCCCTGATGATTTATACTGTCTCTGGAAATTAGGAGACTGATAAGAAAAATTCTAGAAAGCAGATAAAATTTCCAGCTGTGTGGTTCAACATCTGGGAAAGTTATATTCTTTGAACTGTAAAATCTTTCACTAAATAGCCAGTATCAAGTCTGAGAGTGTGTCTTGGTGTAGGTATTCGAATACATGGTGTTTCGACTCTCATCAAAAAGAGTTGTGCAAATGTGTCTGATCATAGAGTCCAGAGATAGAGACACTGTCTTTCATCTCTTCCACTATTTACTATCTTGTGTGACTGTACGTATCATAAACCACGACTCAATCTGTCTTTCAGCTGTAAAGTGGGCTTAGGAGCATCTAGCTCACAGTAATCTAGGGAAGATTGAAGTGAGATTTCTCATAGAAAATATTTCCCAGCACACAGCAAGCATGTTGCAAAGAATGCACATAATTTGAAAGAGTTTGTTGGAGGAAATCCACAAGCATATTTTATCATAATTAGTGATAGTTCCAACAGTCTCATTAGCTTGATTTGAAACTGGGTGTTGCTTGGTACCTGACTACTTCTGTGTGTGTTTGCTTGTTTTAGGATAGCGTGCTGTGTAGCTGTGGCTGTCCTTGAACTCCCAGAGGTTGGCCAGACTCTGCCTCCAGAGAGTTGAGATAAAGGAATGCACCACCATGCCTGGCCATACTGTGTACTTTTGTATGGACAAACTTGCTTATATTACTTTTGAAGTACATTTAGCATTGCTGCAAAAATGGTGTCTTAGTATGGGTTTTATTGCTGTGAAGAGACACTGTGACCACAGCAACTCTTATGAAATAACATTTAATTGGGGGTGGCTAACTGTTCAGAGGTTTAGTCCATTGTTGTCATGTTCGGGAGCATGGTGGCACATAGGCAGACATGTTGCTGGCGAGGTAGCTGAGAGTTTCACATCTGGATCAGCAGAAAGAGCAAGAGCATCACAAGACCAGGCTTGAGCTCCTGAGACCTCAAAGCCCACCCGCTAGTGACGTACTTCCTCCAATAAAGGTGCATCTACTTCAACAAGACCACACCTCCTAACAGTGCCACTCTCTATAGGCCTAGAGGGGTCATTTTTATTCAAACTATCACAGATTGATACTGATTTTACTATTCTGATCAATAACGTTTAATGTGGCATGCAGTAAAGATTTAGGATTTTATGATTTTTTATTCAGAAAAATGTATACTTGGGATAGATGTCTAGATTAGAAAATTTCCACTCTAAGATTTTTTTTTTTTTTGGTTAGTACTTTGGAGCCATGTGCCAGGACCCACAATGCTGCAGTATTTTCAGGCCCAAATTTTGCCATCTTATTGATTATGGTAAACAGTTACTTATTTTTTTTGGAAATATTTTCTATGAGTAATTTAGTGAATATTTAGCAAGTAACTGCTGTCAAGTTTCATATTTTTTCATAACAACATTTTACACTCTCTGGGCAAGAACTACAGCTGTGACCCGCTGTGCTCTCTGTAAGTTACTTAAAAACTTTAATTTTTCTTCTGATCCTTCTGAACTAGAATTAGAGTAATTGGCTGTGATGGAGCAGGAACATGTGGAGGATGCTCTAGGTAACACTGCAAGCTAGACAAAGGCTTCCTTCCAAATACTGTTTAGATGAATATCCATAACATTTCCA
>NW_004949500.1:0-2284 GCF_000317375.1 Microtus ochrogaster | reverse complement strand
GTCTAGCCCTCTTTATAGTTGTAACTGTTACTTTTTCTATCAGTAGTCACTAAAATTCCTTTAGAACGAATATGTGACATTTGTATATAGAGCTCATTTTGCATCCAGATATGCTGTATTTCTTTACTAAGTGATGAACCTTGACCACGTGACAAACATTAGCTGCTATAGACACCCATTTTACACAGACACATATGTCTGAATGGAGACACTAGTATCTGTTTATAAGGAAACTAGCGACAGGAAATTTAAAAGTTTTCATACTGGCCCTCAGAGATGCTTCTCACTGTAGGGAGTAGATATTATCATTTGTCGTTTATTTATTTTCTCATCTGTTTGTTTTTCTTTTTTGAGCTGTGGGGATCACACACAGAGCCTTGTGAATGCTATCCAAATATTTTATCAATGAGTTACACCCTCAGCCTGTGCTACTTCCATTTTATAGCTAAGTCTCAGAAAGATTAAATAGAATAGTTTGCAATTATCTGAGACTTATGTAACTAAAACACATTTTGAACTATTAATATCAACTACATTAAGATTTTATCATTACCCATAGAATTACAGAACTGAAATCAACACCAGCAACTTTTACTATTTTATTTTAAGAACTAAAAGGATGTCCTAGGTTTTTATGTGTGCATTTAAGGCCTCTGGAAAGAAGGCTTTCATTTGTCTCCTTCGGTGACTCTCCTCAGTGTATTCATTGCGGTGTTCGAGCCGGCATTCCAGCAGAATTTCAGTTTTTCCTAAAAAAATATTAAGCCAATTTTCTTATCATGACAGACACTCACTATTTAATGGATTTAACCAACAGGATTTATTGTTCTTCCCCATCTTACCAGGTGATTGGGTGAGGGATCTTTGTTATGGTTGTTTGATGTTCTTAGTGTGGTCCACACAAAGGCAGATGGCCGGTTTCTCTGCTGCAGATCGGTAGCTGGGGAGTCTGGCTCTTCTCTCCATTTCTTCTTTTATTCTATCATATAAGGAGCTGTGTTTATGTCACATTGCCTTCTCCGTCCTCTGGGACTAGGGAGTATTGTATTTCAGAGGCTACCTCTCATCTCTAGGAAAGGCTTTCTAGACGTCTCTGTGGCTCTTGTATTCATCCTTTATAATTTTGACTCTGATCTCTTATCATCCTCTTTACACATAGGAAATGATTCTTGCTTGTGACTGAGGCCCCTAGTCTGCTTTCACTGCAGAAGGCGTCTTCTTTTGCAGATGACCCAGTTCCTCTTAGTTCCAGTTCTCATGTCTTTAAGACACTGAATTTTTCTTAATCATATTAATAGTCTCCCCATTTTTCGATGGTACATAATTCTTCTTCAGCCAATCGTTCTCTGCTCTTGGCATGTCAGGCTGCTGTGGGATAATGTCTGAGTAATTGAAGGCCGCACTCATCCACTACAGAATCTAAAAGGTATACTTGCAGAAGGTATTAATTTCTTGTAATTTAACTACTCAGGACTCATGGCATCCTGTAGTTTCTCACGATTGTCTGGACAGAAGTCAGCACTGTTCAGAGTCACTCTCGCTGTCCTCTTTGTCTGAGTATGCTAGGGAGACATTGATGTGATCCGTGCACCACACCCAGACATTTCTGTCGTCCACAGTCAGGGCATGAGAGAAACTACTAAAGCAACATTTCTTGGATCCGAGGAAAGTTCAAACATTCACTAAAAGTCTTGTATTTCTCTGAATAAATATTTTTATTAGAGTGGAGATTTGGGGGACCACAGAGCACTCTTTTGTAAGTTAACATCTTGGTAAGCAGAATTAAAATGACTTGTGTTACGAATTCTTCCCTTAAATGACTTTTAAAACCACTTCGGCTTAAATGCAGCTCATGTACTCTATGCTGAATATGAATGAAATTTCAGTATTTCAGAATATCCCATAATTTCTCTGAACTAGAGAAAATCTAAGGATGTGAGCAAAATGCTGTTAGAATTGATAAACAGCTCTAATGAAGTTGTTCAATACTAAGTCAGAAAACAAAAATTATTAATGTGCTTCCATATACTAGATAGTAAGCCATCCTAAAAAGCCAAGAAAGCAGTCTCAATTACAATGACAAACACTTAGAAACAAATTTAACAAAGGAGATGAAAGACTTGCACACAAAAAATTTATAAAACAACAGTGAATGAAGTAGAAGATACACGTAAATGGAAAGATTCCATATGATTGTGGGGTGGAAGAACCAGTGTGTCATATTATCCAAAATGACCCATCAGATCTAAACAATAGGTGCCAAAATTATACATATTCTCTCTCT
>NW_004949499.1:22252-23353 GCF_000317375.1 Microtus ochrogaster | reverse complement strand
GCCTGCCTCTGCTTCCCAAATGCAGGTATCAAAGGCCTGCGCCACCACCGCCCAGCCAAGTCACTTTGTATCAGACGAGATCTGCCACTGTGGCGGCTTTTGTTGCAAAAAAGCAGATACTTGAGCTTCTGCTAATTCAGGCAGGGGGGTTCCACTGCCAACTTTGCCAAGGCAGGCAGAATGGGCCTGTGTGGCCGAGTGTGTCTCAGACTTGGCACTGGAGCCCGAGTCACGAACTAAAAAACAGCACCCAGGAGGGTGCAGTGTTAGCTAGCGGTCTACCCGCTTGAGTCGGGGGCAAAATAGCCTGACGTTGGATGCCAAAATGTAACAGTGTAAACGATATATATATATATATCTTTAATAGACTTACAGAACCACCGTTACTGTGGAGATGAGGAAAACAGAAGCAGCAGCTGGGAGCATGCTCGCCAAATTTATAGGCAAACATTAGCCTGAGGCGAACACGCGCCCTAAGGGGCGGGACATATACCTACACACTAGGTCTAAGCCTAACACTAGCCATTACACTAATCCAAGCCATAGTAGTAACCCTAATCCTAACCTTAACAGTAAACTTAACCGTGATGCTAAAGCTAACCATACCCTAGCACTAACACTAATCCTCACACTAGGCCTAGCTCTAACCCTAACCCTAGATGTAACACTAATCCAAGCCATAGTGCTAACCCTAACCCTAAAAAAACCCTAAACCCTAACACTAACCATAAACCCTAACCCTAACCCTAACACTAAACCATAACCCTCACCATAACCATAAAAATAAAGCAAACCCTACACCCTAACCTAGCTCTAATACTAACACTAAAATATACCTAATAATAAAACTAAAACTAATCCTAATAATAAACCCTACCCTAACTATAACCCTAAAGATAAACCAAACCCTAAACGCTAACCCTAAAGCTAACTGTAATCTTAACCCTAATGCTAACCCTAACCCTAGACTAGCCTTAACCCTAATCCTCACACTAGGCATAGCTCTAAACCTAAACCTAGATGTAACACTAATCCAAGCCATAGCCCTAACCCTAACTATAACCCTAAACCTAACACTAAACCTAGTCCTAATACAAGCCC
>NW_004949499.1:20023-21292 GCF_000317375.1 Microtus ochrogaster | reverse complement strand
ATCCCTAACACTAACCATAGACATTAAACTAATCCAAGCCCTAGTCCTAACCCTAACCATAACCATAACCCTAAACATAATAATAACCCTAAGCATAACCCTAACACTTAAACCTAACTCTCACCATAACCGTAATAATAAACCAAACCCTACACCATAACCATAGGTATAATCGTAACACTAAAATATACATAATAATAAACCTAACACTGACCCGAAAACTAAACCCTACCCTAACCATAAACCTAAAAATAAACCAAACCCTAAACCCTAATACTAACCCTAACCATAAGCATAACCCTAATGCTAACCCTAACACTAACCTAGCCATAACCCTAATCCGTACACTAGGCCTCGCTCTAACCCAAAACATAGATGTAAAACTAATTCAAGCCAAAGCACTAACACTAACACTAATCCTAACCCTAAACCTAAACTTAACACTATCCCTATCCTTAGCAATAACTCTAAACTTAGATCTAGCCTTAACCATAAGCCTAGCCATAACCCTAATACTAGCACTAGGTTTAAGCCTAACCCTAGTCATTACAGTAATTTAAGCCCTACTCATAAACCAACCCCTAACCCTAACCGTAATCTTAACCCTAATGCAAACCCTAAACCTACACTAGTCCTAACCCTAATCTTAACACTAGGCCTAGCTCTAACCCGAACCCTAGATGTAACAGTAATCCAAGCCATAGCCCCAAACCAAACACTAAATCTAAAACAAAACCTAAACCTAACACTAACCCTTATCCTAACCCTAACCCAACCTTAGCAATACCTCTAACCTTAGATCTAGCCCTAACCATAAGCCTAGCCCTAACCCTAACACTAGCCATTAAACAAATCAAAGCCCTAGTCCTAACCACACCTAAGACTATCCATAACCCTAAAACAAATATTAATCCAAACCATCACCAATATCCTAACAATAAAGCAAATCCTAAACTCTAACCCTAAACCTAACCGCAATCTTAACCCAAACACTACCCTAACCCAAACCCTAACCTTAGCAATAACTCTAACCTTAGATCTAGCCTTAAACCTAACCTTAGCAATACCTCTAATCTTAGATCTAGCCCTAAACATAAGCCTATCCTTATCCATGACCCAAGCCATTACACTAATCCAAGCCCTTGCCCTAACCCTAACGCTAACATTAACCCTAAACGTAACCCTAACCCTAACCGTAATCTTAACCCTAACGCTAACCTAACCCTACCCTAGCCCTTACCCTAATCCTCACACTGGCCTAGCTCTAAC
>NW_004949499.1:16972-18066 GCF_000317375.1 Microtus ochrogaster | reverse complement strand
TAGATCTACCACGAACCGTACCACTAACCCTAACCCTAACCCTAATCTAACCTAAACACTAAACCTATCCTTAGCAATAACTCTAACCTTAGATTTAGCCTTAACCATAAGCCTAGCCCTAAACCTAACCATAGAAGTAGGTCTAAGTCTAACCCTAGCCATTACACTAATACAAGCCCTAGACCTAACCCTAACCACAAGCATAATAGTAACAATAACACTAACACTAACACTAAACCCTAACTCTCACCATAACCCTAACAATAAATCAAACCCTACACTCGAACCCTAGCCCTAAAACTCATAATAAAATGTACTTAATAATAAACCTAACACTAACCCTAACACTAAACACTACCCTAAACATAACACTAAAAATAAAGCAAACCCTAAACCCTAACCCTAACCCTAAAAGCAATTTTTACACTAATACTAACCCTAATCCTAGCCTAGCCCTAAGCCTAACCCGAGCATTAGGCCTAGCTCTAACGCTAACACTAGATGTAACACTAATCCAAGCTGTAGCCCTAACACTAACACTAAACCTAAACCAAACCCTAGCTCTAGCTCTAAAGGTAACACTAACCCTAATTCTAACCTAACATTAAAACTAACACTAACCTTAGAAAAAAACTCTAACCTTAGATATAGCTCTAAACATAAGGCTAGCGATAACCATAAACCTAGCACTAGGTTGAAGCCTAACCTTAGCCATTACACTAAACCAAGCCGTAGCCATAACCCAACACCTAACCCTAAGACTAAAACTAACCATAACCCTAACCCTAACCCTAAACCCTAAACCATAACCCTAACCCTAAACCTAACCCTAAACCTAACCATAGCAATACCTCTAACCTTAGATCTAGCACTAAACATAAGCCTAGAACTAACCTTAAACCTAGCCATTACACTAATACAAGCACTAGTGCTAACACTAACCCTAAATCTAACACTAACTCTAACACTAACCCTAACACTAAACCGTAACCCTCATCATAACCGTAATAATAAACCAAAACATATACCCTTAACCTAGCCCTAATACTAAAACTAAAATATACCTAATAATAAACCTAACACTAACCCTAACA
>NW_004949499.1:14735-15807 GCF_000317375.1 Microtus ochrogaster | reverse complement strand
TCACACTAGGCCTAGCTCTAAATCTAACACTATATGTAACATTACTACAACCATAGAGCTAACCCTAACACTAACCATAAAACTAACCCAAACCCTAAACCTAACCCTAACCATAACCCTAACCATAAACCCTAAACCTAACCCTAAACATAACTGTAACCCTAATCCTAACCTTAGCAATACCTCTAACCTAAGATCAAGCCCTAAGCATAAGCTTAGCCCTAACTCTAACCCTAGGCATTACACTAATCCTAGCCCTAGTCCTAACCCTAACCCTAACCCTAAACATAATAATAACATTAACACTAACCCTAACACTAAAACCTAACTCTCACCATAACCCTAACAATAAACCAAACAATACACCCTAATCCTAGCCATAAAATATACCTAATAATAAACCTAATAACAAACCTAACACTAACCCTAAACCTAACCCTAGCTCTAACTGTAACACTAACCCTAACAATAAACCTAAATTAACCTTAACACTATTCCTAACCTCAGCAATAACCCTAAGCTTAGATCTATCCCTAACCATAAGCATAGCCCTAACCATAACCCTAGCCATTACACTAATCCAAGCCCTAGTCCTAACCCAAACCCTAACTCCTGACCCTAACCCTAATCCTCAAAATAGGCCTAGCTCTAACCCTAAAACTAGATGTAACACTAATAAAAGCCATAGCCCTAACACTACCACCAACCCTAACTGTAAGTCTAACCCTAGCTCTGGCTCTAAACGTAACACTATCCCTAACCCTCACCATAACCCTAACCTAACCTTAACACTACTCCTAACATTAGCAATAATTCTAACTTTAGATCTACCTCTAACCATAAGCCTAGCATTAACCCTAATCCTAGCACTAGGTCTAAGCCTAACCCTAGCCATTACACTAATCCAAGCCCCAGTACTTACCCTAAACCAATACCTAACTCTAACCAGAGTACTACTCCTAACACTAAACCTAGACCTAACTCTAACCCGAGCACTAGCCCTAACACTAACCCTAGCCCTAAAGCTTACCCTTGCCCTAAACATGAACCTAGACTTAGCCCTTACACTAAG
>NW_004949499.1:12068-12462 GCF_000317375.1 Microtus ochrogaster | reverse complement strand
CCCTAACAATAACTGTAATCTGAACACTAACACTAACCCTAATCCAAGACTAGCCCTTACTCTAAACATCACACTAGACTTACCTCTAACCTTAACCCTAGAAGTAACACTAATCCAAGCCATAGCACTAACCCTAACCACAACCCTAACCCTAAAACTAACCCTAAGCCTAACCTTAAACATATCCCTAAACATAAACCCTAACCCTAACCCTAAACCTAACCCTAACCATAACCCTAACCTTAGCAGTACATCTAAACTTAGATCTAGCCCTAAACATAAGCCTAGCCCTAAGCACTAATCCAAGACCTAACCCTAAATCTAGCACAAATACTAACACTAAATTAAACATAAAAATAACGCTAACACTAACCCTAACCCTAACACTAAACCC
>NW_004949499.1:9019-9538 GCF_000317375.1 Microtus ochrogaster | reverse complement strand
ACCCTAACAGTCACCCTAATATGAAACCCTAACCCTCACCATAACCCTAACAGTAAACCAAATGCTACACCCTAAACCTAGCCCTAATTCTAACACTAAAATATACCTAATAGTAAATGTAACAATGAACCCTATCCTAACCATAACCCTAAAAATAAACCTAATCCTAAAACCTAACCCTAACCCTAACCGTAATCTTAACCCTAACGCTAACCCTAACCCTACCCTAGCCGTAACGCTAATCCTCACACTAGGCCTAGCTCTAACCCTAACAATAGATGTAACAATAATCCAAGACTCAGCCCAAATTCTAACCCTAACCCTAACCCTAACCTTGACCTTGACCTTAAACATATCCTTAGCAATAACTCTAACCTTAGATCTAGTCCTAACCATAAGCCTAGCCTTAACCCTAACCCTAGCACTAGGTCTAAGGCTAACCCTAGCTATTACACTAATCCAAGCCATAGTCCTAACCCTAACCCTAAATGTAAAACAAACCCTAAACCTAACCCTAAA
>NW_004949499.1:6543-7944 GCF_000317375.1 Microtus ochrogaster | reverse complement strand
TAATCTTAACCCTAACGCTAACACTTACCGTGCCTTTCCATAACCCTAATCCGCACACTAGTCCTAGCTCTATCCCTACCCCTAGATGCAACACTAATCCAAACTGTAGCCATAACACTAACCCTAACCAAAACCTAAAACCTAACCCTAACAGTAATTCTAAACCTAAAACCTACTTCTAACCCTAAACCTAACCCTAACCCTAACCTAAGCAATAACACTAACCTTAGATAAAGCCCTAATCATAAGCCTATTAGTAACCCTAACCCTAACTTTAATCTTGACCCAGACAAAAACCCTAACCCTACCCTAGCCCTAACCCTAATTCTCACCTTTGATCTAGCCCTAAACATAAGCCTAGCCCTAACCCTAATCTTAGCACTAGGTCTAAACCGAACCCTAGGCCTAGCTCTAACCCTAACCCTAGATGTAAGAAGAATCCAAGGCGTAGCCCTAACCCTAACGCTAACCCAAAACTAACCCTAACCCTAACAAAAACCCTAACCATAAACCTAATCTGAACCCTAAACCTAACCTTACCAATACCTCTAACCTTAAAACTAGCCCTAATTATAAGCCTATCCCTAACCTTAACCCTAGCCATTACACTAATCCAAGCCCGAGTCCTAACCCTATCTGTAACCCTAACAATAACCCTAAACCTAAAGCAAACCCTACACCAACACTAAACCTTTAACCACGCCATAACCCTAGAAATAAACAAAACAAAACACCCTAACCCTAGCCCTAATCCTAACACTAAAATATACGTAATAATAAACCTAACAATAACACTAACATTAAACCATACCCTAACCGTAACACTAAAAATAAACCAAACTCTAAACCCTAACCTTAAATGTAACCGTAATCTTAACCCTAACGCTAACCCTAACCCTACACTAGCCCTAACCCTAATCCTCACATTAGGCCTAGCTCTAAACCTAACCCTAGATGTAACACTAAACAAAGCCATAGCCCTAACACTAACAATAATACTACCTCTAACCCTAGCTCTAGCTCTAACCGTAACACTAACTCTAACAATAACCCTAACCTAACCTTAACACTAGCCCTAACCTTAGCAATAACTCTAACCTTAGATCTATCCCTAACCATAAGCCTAGCCCTAACCATAACCCTAGCCAGTACACTAATCCAAGCCCTAGTTCTAACCCTAACCCTAATCCGAACTCTAACCCTAAACTTAACCGTAATCTTAACCCTAATGCTATCACTAACCCTACCCTAGCCCTAACCCTAATCCTCACACTAGGCCTAGCTATAACCCAAACCATATATGTAACACTGATTCAAGCCGTAGCCCAAACCTAACCCTTATCATATCCCTAAATCTAACCCTAACCCAAACACTAACACTAACCCTAACACTAAACCCTA
>NW_004949499.1:6002-6422 GCF_000317375.1 Microtus ochrogaster | reverse complement strand
CTAACCCTAGCCATTATTCGAAACCAAGCCCTAGTCCTAACCCTAACTCTAACACTAACCCTAACACTATCCCTAACACTGAACACAAACCCTCACCATAACCTTAACAATAAACCAAAGCCTACACAATAACCCTAGCCATAATCCTAATACTAAATTATACCTAATAATAAACCTAACACTAAGCCTAACATTAAACCCTAAACTAACCATAACACTAAAAATAAACAAAACCCTAAACACTAGCCCTCACACTAAATGTAATCTTAACACTAACACTAACCCTAATCCTACCCTAGCCCTAACCCTAATCCTCACACTAGGCCTAGCTCTAAACCTAACCCTAGTTGTAACACTAATCCAAGCAATAGCCCTAAGACTAACACTAACCGTAACCTTGACACTAACTCTATCCTTAGA
>NW_004949499.1:3358-5398 GCF_000317375.1 Microtus ochrogaster | reverse complement strand
GCCCTATCCCTAACCCTAACCCTAAACCCAAACCCTAAACCCTAAACATAACCCTAAACTTAGCAATACATCTAATCTTAAATCTAGCCCTAATCATAAGCCTAGCCCTAACCTTAACCCTATCCATTACACTAATCCAAGCCCTAGTCCTAAACTTATCTTTAACCCTAATGATAACCCTAACCCTAACAATAATCCTACAGTAACACTAAAGCCTAACCCGCACCATAACCCTAACAATAAACCAAACCCTATACCCTAACCATAGCCCTAATCCTAACACTAAAATAAAAGTAATAATAAACCTAACAATAACACTAACATTAAACCATACAGTAAACATAACCCTAAAACTAAACCAAATCCTAAACCATAAACCTAAACCTAACCGTAATCTCAACCCTAACGCTAACCCTAACCCAACCCTAGGCCTAACCATAATCCTCACATAGGCCTAGCTCTAACCCTAACCCTAGATGTAATACTAATCCAAGCCGTAGACCTAACACTAACAATAACACTAACGCTAAACCTAGCTCTACCTCAAACCGTAACACTAACTCTAACAATAACACTAACCTAAACTTAACACTTGCGCTAACCTTAGCAATGACTCTAACCTTAGACCTATCCCTAACCATAAACCTAGCACTAACCTTAACCCTAGCCATTACACTAATCCAAGCCCTAGTGGCAATCCTATATTTAACCCTACAACCTATAACCCTAAACCTAACACTAACCCTACACTAACACTAAAGCCTAACCCGCACCATAAACCTAACAGTAAACCAAACCCTACACCCTAACCCTAGCCCTAATCCTAACACTAAAATATACATAATAGTAAACATAAAATAATCCTAACATTAATCCATACCCTAACCACAACCCAAAAAAATAAACCAAACACTAAAACCTAACCCTAAACCTGATAGTAATCTTAACCATAACGGTAACCCTAACCATTCCCTAGCCCTAACCCTAATCCTCACATTAGGCCTAGCTCTAACCCTAACCCTAGATGTAACACTAATCCAAGCTGTAGCCCTTACACTAACAATAGCCCTAACCCTAAACCTAGCTCTAGTTCTAACCGTAACACTAACTCTAACAATAACCCTAACCTAAAATTAACACTAGAACTAACCTTAGCAATACCTCTAACCTTGGATCTAGCTCTAAACATAAGCCTAGCAATAACCCTAACCCTAGCCATTACACTAATCCAAGCCCTAGTCCTAACCCTAAACCTAACACTAACCCTAACCATAATCTTAACCCAAACACTAACCCTAACCCTAAACATAATAATAAACCTAACTCTAACCCTAACACTCACCATAACCCTAACAATAAACCAAACAATACACCCTAACCCTATCCCTAATGCTAACACTAAAATATACCTAATAATGAACCTAACACTAACGCTAACCCTAGCTCTAGCACTAACTGTAACACTTACCCTAACAATAACCCTAACCTAACATTAACACTAGCCCTAACCTTAGCAATAAAGCTAACTCTACGCTAGCCCTAACCCTACCCTAACACTAGGCCTAGCTCTAACCGTAACCCTAGATGTAACACTAATCCAAGCCAAAGCCCTAACCCTAAACGTAACCCTAACCCTAACCTTAGCAATATATCTAACCTTACATCTAACCCTAAACATAAGCCTAGCCCTAAACCTAAGCCTTGCCATTACACTAATTAAAGCCCTAGTTCTAACCCTAACCCTAACCCTAACCCTATTACACTAATCCATGCCCTAGTCCTAACGCTAACCCTAACCGTAAACGTAATCTTAACCCTAACTCTAACCCTAACCATAACCTAGCCCTAAACCTAATTCTCACAATAGGCCTACCTCTAAACCAAAACCTAGATGTAACACTAATTCAAGCCATAGCACTGAACCTAACCTAACACTAACACTAACACACACCCTAACCATAACTCTAACCCTAAATCCTTACCCTAAACCTAAACCTAAACACCCTAAATCCTTACCCTAAACCTACCCTAACCCAAACC
>NW_004949499.1:883-3128 GCF_000317375.1 Microtus ochrogaster | reverse complement strand
TTAACCCTAACTCTAGGACTAGATCTATGCCTAAACCTAGCTATTAGACTAATCCAAGCCCTAGTCCTAACATTAGCCCTAACCCTAAACATAATAATAACCCTAACACCAACCCTAACACTAAACCCTAACTCTCAACATAACCCTGAATATAAAACAAACCCTGCACTCTAACCCTAGCCCTAAACCCAACAAGAAAATACCCAAAAAATAAACCAAACCCTAAAAAATAACCCTAACCCTAACAGTAATCTTAACCCTAAAGCTAAACTAAACCTACCCTAGCCCTAACCTTAATCCTCACGCTAGGCCTTGCTCTTACCCTAACCCTAGATATAACACTAATCCAAGCCATAGCCCTAACCCTCAACCTAACCCTAACCATAATCCTAAACCTAAATCTGAACCTAACCCTAACCATAAACCCAAAACCTAACCCTAACCCTAACCTTAGCAATAAATCTAACCTTAGATCTAGCCATGACCATAAGCCTAGTCCTAACCCTAACCCTAATCCTAACCATAACACTAACCCTAACCCTAACTGTAATCTTAAACATAGCACTAACCCTAAACCTACCCTAGTCCTAACCCTAATGATCACACTAGGCGTAGCTCTAACCCTACCCTAGATGTAACACTAATCCAAGCCGTAGCCCTAACACTAAACCTAACCCTAAACATAACCCTAACCCTAAACCATGAACCTAAACCTAACCCTACCCTTACCTAACCGTAGCAATACTTCGAACCTTAGAACTAGACCTAACCATAGGCCCAGCATAAACCCTAACCCTAGCCATTACACTAATCCAAGCCCTAGAACTACCCCTAAAAATAACACTAACCCTAAACCTAACCCTTAAACTTAACACTCACCATAACCCTAACAATAAACCAAACTCTACACCCTACCTCTAGCCCTAATCCTAACACTAAAATATACCTAATAAAAAACCTAACACTAACCCTTAAACTAAACCCTACCCTAAACATAACACTAAAAATAAACCAAACCCTAAACCATAGCCCTAAACATAATAGTAAACTTAACCCTAACACTAACCCTAACCCTACCCCAGACCTAACCCTAATCCTCATACTAGGCCTAGCTCTAACCATAACCCTAGATGCAACACTAATCCAAGCTGTAGCTTAAACACCAACACTAACCCTAAAACTAACCCTAAAACTAAGCCTATCAATAAGGCTAAAACTAAACCTAACCCTAACCCTAAATCCTAACCGTAAACCTAACCCTAACCCTAACTCTTACCTAACCTTAGCAATACCTCTAACCTTAGATCTAGCCCTAACCACAAGCCTAGCCCTAACCCTAACCATAGCCATTACTCTAATCCAAGCCCTAGTACTAACCCTAACCATAACACTAATATGAAACACTAACACTCACCATAAACCTAACAGTAAACCAAACCCTACACCCTAACCCTAGACCTATTCCTAACACTAAAATATACCTAATAATAAACCTAACATTAAACCCAACCCTAACCATATCCCTGAAAATAAACATAACCCTAAAACCTAACCCTAACTGTAATCTTAGCCCTAATGCTAACCATAACCCTATGCTAACCATAACTCTAATCCTCACACTTGGCCTAGCTATAACCCTAACCATAAATGTAACACTAATCCAAGCCACAACCCTAACTCTAACACTAACACTAACCCTAACCCTAACCTTGACCTTAAACCTATCCGTAGCAATAACTCTAAGCTTAGATCTAGCCCTAACCATAACCCTAGCCTTAACCCTAACCATAGCAATAGGTCTAATCCTAGACCTAGTTATTACACTAATCCAAGCCCTAGTCCTAACCCTAACACTAACCCTAACGCTAAACATAATAATAACCCTAACACTAACCCTAACTCTCACCATAACCCTAACAATAAACCAAACCATACACCTTAACCCTAGCCATAATCCTAGCACTAAAATATACCTAATAATGAACCTAACACTAATGCTAACCCTAACCCTAGCTCTAGCTCTAACTGTAACACTAACCCTAACAATAACCCTAACCTAACCTTAACACTAGCCCTAATCTTAGCAATAACCCTAACTCTACGCTAGCCCTAACCCTAACCCTCACACAGGGTCTAGATCTAACCATAACCCTAGATGTAACACTAATCCAAGCCAAAGTCCTAACCCTAACCATAACCCTAACCCTAAAATTAACACTAAGCCTAACCCTAAACATAACACTAA
>NW_004949499.1:0-652 GCF_000317375.1 Microtus ochrogaster | reverse complement strand
ACCCTAATCCTAGATGTAACACTAATCCTAGAGGTATCCATAAACCTAACCCTAACTCTAACCATACCACAAACCCTAACCTTAACCCAAAACCCTAACCCTAATGATAACCCTGAAACTAACCCTAAACACAACCGTAACCTTAACCTTTGCAATAAATCTACCCTTAGATCTAGCCATAACAATAAGCCTAGCCCGAACCTATCCCTAGATATTACACTAATCCATGCCCTAGTCCTAACCCTAACCATAACCCTAAACGTAATCTTAACCCTAACTCTAACCCTAACCCTAACGTAGCCCTAACCCTAATTCTCACAATAGGCCTACCTCTAAACCAAACCCAAGATGTAATACTATTCAAGCCATAGCACTGAACCTAACCTAACCCTAAACCTAACACAAACCATAACCCTAACCCTAACCCTAAATCCTTACCATAACCCTACCCTAACCGAAACCGTAACCTTAGCAATACTTCTCTCTTAGATCTAGCCCTAACCATAAGCCTAGCCCTAACGCTAACCCTAGCCATTACACTAATCTAAGTTGTAGCCCTAACACTAACACTAACCTTAACCATAAACCTAGCTCTAGCTCTAACCGCAACACTAACCCTAACACTAATCTAACCTTATAACTAAACCTAAAC
>NW_004949498.1:18331-23389 GCF_000317375.1 Microtus ochrogaster | reverse complement strand
GTCATTGTTGGACTCCTTGGTTAGTGATTTTCCTTCAATTACTTTCTGTAAGGCTGGATTTGTGGCTACATACTGTTTAAATTTGTTTTTATTTGGAAAATTTTGTTTTCTCCATTTATAGTGAACGAAAGATTGGCTTGGTATAGTAGTCTGGGCCTGCATCCATGGTCTCTCAGTTTCTGCAGTACATCTATCCAGGACCTTCTGGCTTTCATGGTTTCCATGGAGAAGTCAGGTGTAAGTCTGATAGGTTTTCTTTTATATGTGACTTGGCCTTTTTCCTTTGCAGCTCTTAAAATTCTTTCCTTATTCTGTATGCTTTGTGTTTTGATTATTATATGGCGAGGTGATTTTTTTTTTTTGATCCAGCCGGTATTGTGTATGCTTCTGAACCTTCATAGGTATACCTTTTTAGGTTGGAAAAGTTTTCTTCTATAATTTTATAAAATATATTTTCTGGACTATTGAGCTGCACTTCTCCTTCTTCTACTCCTATTATTCTTAGGCTTGGTCTTTTTACTGTGTCGCATATTTCCTGAATGTTTTGTGATGAGAGTTTGTTGAACTTGCTGTTTTCTTTGATCAGTGAGTTTATTTTCTCTATGGTGTCTTCAGAATCTGAGATTCTTTCTTCTATCTCTTGTATTCTGTTGGTTATGCTTGTTTCTGTAGTCTCTGTTTGTTTACTTAAATTTTCCATGTCCAGCCGGCCCTCTGTTTGTGTTTTCTTCTTTGCCTCCATTTCAGTTTTCAAGTCTTGAACTATTTCCATTATCTGTTTGTTTTTCCTTGGTTTTCTAGGGTATCATTCACTGATTTATTCAATTATTCAAATTTTCTGTTATATTTCTCATCCATTTCTATAGGGGCATTCTTTACATACTGTTTAAGGGCGTCAATCACTTTCATGAAGTCAATCTTTTCTACTTCTTCTTGATTAAGGTGTTCATGACCTCCTCTTGTGAGGTCACTGGTTTCTGGTGGCTTCATGTTGCTTTTCAGATTGTTGGGTGAATTCTTGCATTGACGTCTGCCCATCTCTTCTTCCAAATGCTCCCTTGCTCCCTTGTGGATCTTCTTTTACTGGATCAGGTCTCCTTGCCTACTGATGTACCTTCCCAGTGATGGCTCTCCCCAGTGATGGCTCTCCTGGTGCCGAGATCAGTTCTCCGTACCCAATGATGGTTCTCCCCAATGCTGGCTCTCCTGTCACCCAGATCAGGTCTCCGTTCTGGTTGGGTAGCTCGTAAACAAAGCGCCTACCATGCTTGGTTCAGGCAGGCTATAGAAACAAAGGAACTCCTGCCCACTTGGGTGCCCTGAGGATTCCGACCCAGTGCCCAGACGGGTTGTGCTGGGTGATTTTATGTCTCGAAAGAGGGCAGTGGGGCCGAAGTGGGGAGGGTTCTGGATGCAAGCTGGGTGGGATAGGAAGAAAGAGGCAGTATGCAGGGAGTAGAGGCCCTGCAGAGAGCCCAAGAAGTATAGGGGGCTGATGAACTTCTGAGTTCCCTGTCCTGGGCTTGTGCCACGGGGTCAGAAACTCACCCCAATGTTGGCTCTACTGGCGCCAAGAGATCGGGTCTCCATGCTGGTTGTGTAGCTTGTAGACAAAGTGCCTACCCTGCTTGGTGCAGGCAGGCTATAGAAACAAAGGAACACCCGCCCGCTTGGGTGCCCTGAGGATTCTGACCCAGTGCCCAGACAGGCTGGGCTGGGTGATGTTATGTGTTGAAAGAGAACAGTGGGGCCAAAGTTGGGAGAGTTCTGGATGCAAGCTGGGTGGGATAGGAAGAAAGAGGCAGTATGCAGGGAGTAGAGGCCCTGCAGAGAGTGGCACTGGGTTTTGATCCTACTGCACGTACTGGTTTTGTGTGAGCCTAGCCTGTTTGGATGCTCACTTTCCTAGACCTGGATGGAGTGGGGAGGACTTTGGACTTCCTATCGGGCAGAGAACCCTGACTGCTCTTTGGACTGGAGAGGGAGGGGGAGGGGGATGAGAGGAGGGGAATGCAGAAAGGAGGGAAATGGGAGGAGGGGAGGATGTAGAAATTTTTAAATAAAAATAAATTTAAAAAAAGAAAAAAACAAAAAATATATTGCTGAATTAGATATAAAGGAACTAGTATTGACTTTAATTGTGTTTATTGCAGTGTTACCACCAATAACTTAAACATCTAAAAGATGTTCAGCTGTTCTTCAAGAATATTTTTCAAGTCATTGCAAAGGTTCTTATCAATGCATCCTAATTTGACAGCAAAGAAATAATCTCTTTAACTTCCAATTTATGGACAAAGAAACCACAACACAGAAAGGCTGAGTGAGAAGTCAATAGCTGATAATGAATCCTAGAACAGGATGCAAGATCATTAGGAGTTCAACCCAACAGTCACATTCTTTCTCTTGAAACACAATTATCTTGTCTACCTAGCTCAGTAGTGGGACACTTATCTTGGCGGCGTCAGCTGTGGGTTTTATTCAAACTGCCCAAAAGTTATGTGTAGTACATTTTTTCTAATATAATAAGTTATAAGAACATAAATATAATTTTAGAATGAAGTTAATTGGTTTATGTGGCAGAGGTTCAAAATGTTACATAAAACTTGCAAACACATTAATGACTATCTATGATGATGACATAGTGTCCTACCATCTTATCAAAATGCCTCTTTCCCACAGAACTTTGCATCTTTTTATGGTCATCTGCATCTGGTTATTCCCTGTTCTTTAATGACTATGAGAAAAAGGTGTTTGATGATGAAACCACACCACTGATGAAGGTGGATCTGTGACTCAGTTTCAGCAATGTTTTTATCTAAGTGGTTAGAAAGAAAGTAAAATACCACTTAAATATAAATCATGGTGAATGGAGATATAGTGCCCTACTCTCTCATTAAGATTGCCTCTCTTTCCCACAAAAGTGCACTCCACTTTGCAAGTTTTTATGGTCATCTGAATCTGGTTTATTTCCTGATTTGTTTTATTTAGTAACTGTGAGATAAATGTGTTTGAGGATGAAAAGTCCACACCACTGATGAAGGTAGACTCAAATTCAGTAATGATCTAAGTAGTTAGAATGTAAGTAAATTTTTTTATCACTTAAATATAAATCATGGTAAACCTGGAGGATGTTTATTTTGTCTTTGAATTGACAGTGTTTTCCTTGTTATAATATCTACAGGTTATGCGGGTCTGGGTTGCTCCTTGATAACAGAGCATATCCCCTTATTAAAGACTCCAATGGAGAAACAGAATATAGCACACAGTATAAGTTGACAGTCCAGGTAACCACCTTGAGTTTGGAAGAAACTTTGAGCAATCTACAATGGTAATGATTTTCCCAATGGAATTCCCAAGTACTTGAAAATCATGTGACTTAGCAGTGTCTTGTGGAGGGAAATTTTCTATTTCAGAATTTCAAGTATTCCTTAACTGGCATTTTGAAAAATACCTTGATTAGTATTCTTTTAAATTTGATACTTAGTTGTTTGTTTGTTTAACCAATTGGGTCCCATTTGTGCAGCCCATATACTTTTGAGTATATAACCATTCATTGCAGTTTGGTTAGACTACCAGGGATGCCACCTTTAAATAAAAAATTACTAAATGACTAAGCCCCCTCCCCAGAAGACATCAAATTGTTGACAAGTCCGCAGTCAGGATCAGAACTTCATGATAAATTCCTGTCCCCATACTGAAATTTGTGTAACTTGAGCTTGCACGTGCTTTCACAGTGACTGTGAATTCTTGTATCCTTCTGCTCTGTTGCACCCAGGAACCAGTTTCTTTGTGACCGTCGGTTTCTGTGGCTCTTGCATTTCTTCCACCCATCTCTGCAGTCATCCCTGGGATGGAAAGAGGGTTATAGCAAGGAAGACAATGCGATGGGTGGACAGAGAACTGCGGAGAATTTGGGAATTAGTTGAGGGAAAAGGGTGAAGGTAAACAAAATGTATTGTATGGAACTCACAAAACAATGACTTTTAAATGGAGGAGAAAATAAATGTTGATATATTTAAGGGATTATTAAAGAACACATCTTTGTTTTATGTAGCTGCAGCAAATATTTGTGAAAACAGATGTGTTAAAATGTTTGTTTGCTTTACAATTCCAGGTTACTCTATATTATTGGAAAATTAACAGAGACAAAATCTTGAGACTGCTGTTCATCTCACATTTACACGCAAGAGAGGGAGAATGTGCCCATGCTGCCTGCTAGCCCTCTGAAATTGTACACAGTTTTGTAGAGAGAGCCTGCCTGTTGGGGGCGGGATGGCTTGGGCAAATGTTTACTTAAATTGGGGTGCGCAGACTCTGCAGCCCGTTTCCTGTTTCCTGTTTTGGTGCATCGCTGGAACTCCGGTTGCATGAGTGTGCTATTTACATTAAAATTGTATCATCTTATACCAATTTGTCTGTATTAATCCGATCCGCCTTCATTTGGTGCTCCAACTTTGTGGCAGATTTTCCCTGCACCCGCACCAGGACCCGGGCAGTGGCCTCAGCCTCCCCGCGGGTCCCGGATCAAAGGGCCTTCAGCCACCATGCTGCACGGAGAACTAGATCTAGTCAGCTTTTGCCGTTCCGCACCCGCCGACTCTGCTCTCCTCTCCCTGCGGTCCAGCACCGGGCGGCTCGTTGGAGAAGCTGCCAGAGTCGGCCAGCCCTGCACCCTCCCTCGAGCGCGCAGGTTCGCTCTCTCGCCGCTAGTGCTCTGGGGCTCACATTGCGCTTCTGGGTGCGTTTGCCTGTGGTAGCCACCACAGCGGCAGACTTGGTCTGATTCAATAAATCCTCAGGCAGAACGATAAATTTCGGCTTTGAGTTGTTTCAGACTGGCCCTCCACGTGGACTCAAGTGGACTCTTCCACCACCTCTGGCAGAAACCAGTCATTGCAGGTAAATTTTTTTCCTTATAAAAAACGATGTCTGAGAATATTACCCTCGAGAATTTTAACGGTCTTTTTGAATGTGCCATGTGGGAGATCATACAAGAGGTGTCTAGCACCCCACATCTATGCATTCTTCTGGGATTAGTAATTTTCCTTGGCACTAAAT
>NW_004949498.1:6908-9796 GCF_000317375.1 Microtus ochrogaster | reverse complement strand
GAGAAAAGGACATGTGTTTCTCTGAAAAGAAGTGCTGTTGATTGGGATATGTTATAATATTGTTAGAAGTGAGAACAGTGTTTCTGTTCTCTGTAGAAGCTTTACTTGGAAAGATAATCAAGTTGTTTAGAAAGTGTATGAATTTCATGAAATGCTACTGTGATAAACACACATGGGTTTCTCTGAAAAGAGAAGATGTTTTTTGGGACATGGCAAAGTAATGTTAGAAGTGAGAAGAGTGTTCCTGTTCTCAGTTGAACCTTTACTTTGAAAGATAATCACTGTCTTTGTAAAGTGTATGAATTTCATGACTTGTTTTTGTGAGAAACGCACATGTGTTTCTTTGAAAAGAGAAGCTGTTGTTGGCTCTACGGCAAAGTATTGTTAGAAGTGCAAACAGTGTTCCTTTTCACTATAGAACATTATTTTGAAAGATAATCATGTTATTTTGAAAGTGTATGATTTTCATGAAATGCTTTTGGGAGAAACGCACATGTGTTTCTCTGAAAAGAAGTGAGGTTGTTTGGGATATGTCATAGTATTGTCAGAAGTGACACCTGTCATTCTGTTCTCTGAAGAAGCTGCACTTTGAAAGATAATCACCTTCTTTTGAAAGTGTATGAATTTCATGAAATGCTTTTGGTAGAAACGCACATGTGTTTCTTTGAAAGGAGAACCTGTTGTTTCCTATATGTCAAAGTATTGTTAGAAGTGACAACTGTGTTCCTGTTCTCTGTCAAACATTTTCTTTGAAAGATTATCAAGTTCCTTTTAAAGTGTATGAATTTCATGAAATGCTTTTGTGAGAAAAGCACATGTGTTTCTCTGATGAGATGAGCGCTTGTTTGGGAAAATTCAAAATATTCTTAGAAGGGAGAACAGTGTTCCGTTTCACTGTGGAAGCTTTACTTTGAAAGATAATCACGTTTTTGCTAGTGTAAGAATTTCATGAAATGGTTTTGTGAGAAACGCACATGGGTTTCTCTAAAGACAAGCCATTGTTTGGGATATGTCAAACTATTTTTAGAAGTGAGACCAGTGTTGCTTTTCACTGTAGAAACTTTAATTTGAAAGATAATCACGTTCTTTTGAATGTGTATGAATTTCATGAAATCTTTTTGTGAGAAACACACATGTGTTTCTCTGAAAAGAGAAGCAGTGTTTACAGAAATGTGAAAAGTATTGTGAGAAGTGAGAGAAGAGTTCTTTTCTCTGTAGAAGCTTTACTTTGAAAGATAATCACGTTCTTTGGAAGTGTATGAATTTCATGAATTGATTTAGTGAGAAACGCATATGTGTTTTTCTGAAAATAAGAGCTGTTGTTTGAGATATGCCAAAATATTGATAGAAGTCAGAACAGTGTCTGTGTGTTATGTAGAATTTCTTTGAAAGATAATCACGTTCTTTTGAAAGTGTATGTATTTAATGAAATGCTTTAGTGAGAAAGGCACATGCATTTCTCTGAAGAAAAGAGCTATTGTTTGTAAAACGTCAAAGCATTCTTAGAAGTGAGACCAGTGTTACGTTTCACTGTAGAAGCTTTATTTTGTAAAATAATCACTTTCTTTTGAAAGTGTATGAACTCTTTTTTTTTTCTCACAAAAAAAAAGAGAAACGCACTTTTGTGAGAAACGCACTTGCATTTCTCTGAAGAGAACAGCTGTTGTTTGGGAAACGTCAACATATTCTTAGAAGGGAGACCAGTGTTCCATTTCACTGTAGAAGGTATACTTTGAAAGATAATCATGTTCTTTGGAAAGTGTATGAGTTTCATGATATGCTTTTGTGAGAAACGCACATGGGTTTCTCTTAAAGAGAAGCAGTGCCTTCAGAAACGTGAAAAGTATTGTGAGAAGTGAGAGAGAGTTCTTTTCTATGTTGAAGGTTTACTTTGAAAGATAATCACATTCTTTTGAAAGTGTATGACCTTCATGAAATGCTTTTGTGAGAAACGCACATTCGTTTCTCTGATGAGAAGAGCTGTTGTTTGGGAAATGTCAAAGTATTCTTAGAAGCGAGACCAGTGTTCCTTTTCACTGTAGAAGATTTATTTTGAAAGATGATCACGTTCTTTGAAAAGTGTATGAGTTTCATTATATGCTTTTGTGAGAAACGCACATGGGTTTCTCTTAAAGAGAAGCCATTGTATTAGATATGTCAAAGTATTGTAAAAAGTGAGAGCAGTGTTCCTTTTCACTGTAGAAGCTTTACTTTGAAAGATAATCACGTTCTTTTGAAAGTGTATGAATTTCATTAAATGCTTTTGTGAGAAACGCACATGGGTTTCTCTTAAAGAGAAGCAGTACATTCAGAAACGTAAAAAGTATTGTGAGAAGTGAGAGAGAGTTCTTTTCTCTGTAGAAGCTTTACTTTGAAAGATAATCACGTTCTTTTGAAAGTGTATGGTCTTCATGAAATGCTTTTGTGTGAAACGCACATCCGTTCTCTGAAGTGAAGAGCTAATGTTTGGAAAACCTCAAAGTATTCTTAGAAGCGAGACCAGTGTTCCTTTTCACTGTAGAAGGTTTACTTTGAAAGATAATCAAGTTTTTGCTTGTGCATGAATTTCATGAAATGCTTTTGTGAGAAACGCACATGGGTTTCTCTTATAGAGAATCCATTGTATGAGGTATGTCAAAGTATTGTAAGAAGTGAGACCAGTATTCCTTTTCACTGTAGAAGCTTTACTTTGTTTTTTTTAAGATTTTTTTATTGAGAAAAAAAAATTCTGCATCCTCCCAGCCTCCCACTCCTCCCACCCTCCCCCCACTCTTCTCCCCCTCTCTCTCGAGTCTGAAGAGCAGTCAGCGTTCCCTGCCCTGTAGAAAGTCCAATGTCTTCCCCCCTCCATCCTGGTCTAGGAAGGTGAACATCCAAACTGGCTAGGC
>NW_004949498.1:4476-5037 GCF_000317375.1 Microtus ochrogaster | reverse complement strand
GTTTTTGCTAGTGTATGAATTTCATGAAATGCTTTTGTGCGAAACGGACATGGGTTTCTCTGAAAAGAGAATCAGTGTTTTCAGAAATGTGAAATGTATTGTGAGAAGTGAGAGAATAGTTCTTTTCTCTGTAGAAGTGGTACTTTGGAAGATAATCAAGATCTTTTGAAAGTGTATGAATTTCCTGAAATGCTTTTGTGAGAAATGCACATGTGTTTCTCTTAAGAGAAGAGCTATTGTTTGTGAAAAGTCGAAGCATTCTTAGAAGTGAGACCAGTGTTCCGTTTCACTGTAGAAGCTTTACTTTGAAAGATAATCACGTTCTTTTAAAAGTGTATGAACTTCATGAAATGCTTTTGTGAGAAACGCTCTTGCGTTTCTCTGAAGAGAAGAGCTGTTGTTTGGGAAATGTCAAAATATTTTTAGAAGTGAGACAAGTGTTCCTTTTCAATGTTGAAGCTTTAATTTGAAATATAATAAAGTTTTTGATTGTGTATGAATTTCATTAAATGCTTTTTTGAGAAATGCACATGGGTTTCTCTTAAAGAGAAGCCATTGTAT
>NW_004949498.1:3558-4142 GCF_000317375.1 Microtus ochrogaster | reverse complement strand
AGAAGCTTTACTTTGAAAGATAATCACGTTCTTTTGAAAGTGTATGACCTTCATGAAATGCTTTTGTGAGAAACACACATGCGTTCTCTGAAGTGAAGAGCTATTGTTTGGGAAAGGTCAAAGTATTCTTAGAAGTGAGACCAGTGTTGCTTTTCACTCTAGAAGCTTTACTTTGAAAGATACATTCTTTTGAAAGTGTATGAATTTCATGAAATGCTTTTGTGAGAAACACACATGCGTTCTCTGAAGTGAAGAGCTATTGTTTGGGTAATGTCAACGTATTCTTAGAAGTGAGACCAGTGTTGCTCTTCACTGTAGAAGATTTACTTTGAATGATAATCACGTTTTTGCTAGTGTATGAATTTCATGAAATACTTTTGTGAGAAACGCACATGGGTTTCTCTGAAAAGAGAATCAGTGTTTTCAGAAATGTGAAATGTATTGTGAGAAGCGAGAGAATAGTTCTTTTCTCTGTAGAAGTGGTACTTTGGAAGATAATCAAGTTCTTTTGAAAGTGTATGACCTATATGAAAAGCTTTTGTGAGAAACACACATGGGTTTCTCTTAAAGAGAAGCCATTGTAT
>NW_004949498.1:2092-3229 GCF_000317375.1 Microtus ochrogaster | reverse complement strand
AGAGAAGCAGTGCCTTCAGAAACGTGAAAAGTATTGTGAGAAATGAGAGAGAGTTATTTTCTCTGTAGAAGCTTTACTTTGAAAGATAATCACGTTCTTTTGGAAGTGTTTGAATTTCATGAATTGCATTTGTGAGAAACGCACATGGGGTTCTCTTTTAAGAGAAGCAGTTTCTTCAGAAACGTGAAAAATAGTGTGAGAAGTGAGAGAGTTTTTTTCTCTGAAGAAGCTTTACTTTGAAAGATAATCATGTTCTTTTGAAAGTGTATGAACTACATGAAATTCTTTTATGAGAAACATACTTGCGTTTTGTGAATAGAAGAGCTGTTGTTTGGGAAAGGTCAAAGTATTCTTAGAAGTGAGAGAGCTGTTGCTTTTCACTGTAGAAGATTTACTTTGAAAGATAATGATGTTTTTGCTACTGTTTGAATTTCATGAATGCTTTTGCATGAAACACACATTGGGTTTCTCTTAAAGAGAAGCTCTTTTATCAGAGATGCCAAAGTATTAAGAAGTGAGACCAGTATTCCTTTTCACTGTAGAAGCTTTACTTTGAAAGATAATCACGTTTTTGCTAGTGTATGAATTTCATGAAATGCTTTTGTGAGGAAAACACAGGTGTTTCTTTGAAAAGAGAAGCAGTGTTTTCAGAAACTTGAAAAGTATTTTGAGAAGTGCGAGAACTGTTTTTTTCTCTGTAGCAGCTTTACTTTGAAAGTTAATCACGTTCTTTTGAAAGTGCATGAATTTCATGAAATGCTTTTTTTTGAAACGCACATGCGTTTTTCTGAAGAGAAGAGCTGTTGTTTGGGAAAAGTGAAAGTATTCTTAGAAGTGAGTCCAGTGTTCCTTTTCACAGTAGAAGCTTTATTTGAAAGATAATCACGTTTTTGCTACTATATGAATTTCATGAAATGCTTTTGTGAGAAATGCACATAGGGTTTCTATTAAAGAGAATCCATTGTATCAGATATTTTAAAGTATTGTAAGAATTGAGACCAGTGTTCCTTTTCATAGTAGTAGCTTTTCTTTCAAAGGTAATCACGTTCTTTTGAAAGTGTATGAGTTTCATGAAATGCTTTTGTGAGAAATGCACATGCGTTTCTCTGAAGAGAAGAGCTGTTGTTTAGGAAAAGT
>NW_004949498.1:0-1127 GCF_000317375.1 Microtus ochrogaster | reverse complement strand
TATATCAAAGTATTGTAAGAAGTGGGACCAGTGTTACTTTTCACTGTAGAAGCTTTACTTTGAAAGATAATCACATTCTTTTGAAAGGGTATGAACTTCATAAATTGCTTTTGTGAGGAACAGACTTGGTTTCTCTGAAGAGAAGAGGTGTTGTTTTGGAAAAGTCAAAGTATTCTCAGAAGTGAGACCAGTGTTGCTTTTCACAGTAGAAGCTTTATTTTGAAAGATAATCACGTTTTTGCTAGTGTATGAATTTCATGATATGCTTTTGTGAGAAACGCACATGTGTTTCTCTGGAAGAGAAGCAGTGTTTTCAGAAACGTGAAAAGTAGTATCAGAAGTGAGAGAAGTGTTCTTTTCTCGGTTGAAGCTTTACTTTGAAAGATAATCACGTTCTTTTGAAATTGTATGAATTTCATGAAATGCTTTTGTGAGAAACGCACATGCGTTTTTCTGAAGAGAAGACCTGTTGTTTGTGAAAAGTCAAAGCATTCTTAGAAGTGAGACCATTGTTCCTTTTCATAGTAGAAGCTTTACTTTGAAATATAATCACGTTTTTGCTACTATATGAATTTCCTGAAATGCTTTTGTGAGTAACCCACATGCGTTTCTCTGAAGAGAAGAGCTGTTGTTTGGGAAAAGCGAAAGTATTCTTAGAAGTGAGACCACTGATCCTTTTCACTTTAGAAGCTTTACTTTGAAAGATAATCACGTTTTTTGGAAAGTGTATGAATTTCTTGATATGATCTTGTGACAAACCCACATGGGTTTCTCTTACAGAGAAGCCATTGTTTCAGATATGTCAAAGTATTGTAAGAAGTGCGACCAGTGTTCCTTTTCAGTGTAGAAGCTTTACTTTGAAAGATAATCACTAAGGAATTTGAGCATGACCTTAAGTGTCTTTTGGCCATTTGAATTTCTTCCATTGAGAATTCTCTGTTCAACTCAGTGCCCCATTTTATAATTGGGTTGGTTAGGCTTTTACGGTCTATTTTCTTGAGTTCTTTATATATTTTGGAGATCAGACCATTGTCGGTTGCGGGGTTGGTGAAGATCTTCCCCCAGTCAGTGGGTTGCCTTTTTGTCTTAGTGACAGTGTCCTTTGCTTTACAGAAGCTTCTCAGTCT
>NW_004949497.1:3033-23438 GCF_000317375.1 Microtus ochrogaster | reverse complement strand
GAGATGGTGGCTAAGCGGATCCCCTATGTACGTACATCTGCTGAGGAATTTTTGTCAGATTTAAGTATGACATAGTGTCTATCTCATGTCATGTCCATACTGTGCTTATACCATCCATAGTGATTCAGGGGAGACCACTGCCCTCATCACAGTGGTGACTCAGACTAACAAAGAGCAGCTAAGACTGGTTCATGGGTGCGGTCTCCTGTGCCAGGCTTTCCTCTGCTTCTTGACTGACTTCAAGATATTTAACTATACTGCCCTTACTGACATGATAATAAATCACCATTCCAATACTAGTTTCTCTTAATTAAGGAAACTTTATTCAAATTCAGTGAAGTAATCCCATATGAGGATTGCTTTCTTGGGCCTGGCATAGCACGATTCTCTGAGCCCCAAACGCTCACTGGTTCCATGCTGGAATCCTGTATTGAGTTTGTAATGAATCACATACAGAAGGAGCCACACTCACCTCAAAGCCATAGGTCCAATAACCAGAAATCATTTTGAAACCCTTTGTGCATTGTTCTGTGTTGTATTATTGCAAGGCATTTCCTGTAACATAGTGGTTCCCAACGTGTAGGTTGAGACCTCTTGGGTGGTAGTCAAATGACCCCTTGACAGGGGTCAATTAGGACCTTTTGAAAACACAGATAATTTCATTATAATCCATGCCAGTAGCAAAAGTACAGTTATGAGGTAGCAGTGGAAACAGTTTTATGATTGTGGCTGGCACATCATGAGGAACTGGATTAAAGAATGATATTAGGAAGATGAGGAGCACAGGTGTAATGGAGAATCTCAATGAGAACACTGTATTTGATCACCCCCAACACTGGATCTTCTACAGCTAGTACTGTTTTGTTTTGATTCTATTATCATAGACCTATGATCTGCATTCTATAAGGACTTCATATTTGACATTGTTTTCTATGAACAGTCATCACTGACTTTAAGACACAGTCATAGAGAAAGTCAAAGCACTTTTTTTTAACAGCCTTTACACACAGGCATTGGTACTCATCTTACACTTTGTTGATGTTTAAGTAAAATTATTTTATGTTTCTGAAGTAAATAAAAGCATCGGTGAATATCCCAATGTACAAAGCTACAGTGTGGCATACATAGGGGTGGAATAGCTGGGCACAAGCTGCAGAAACTGCTGGAGCTTGAACTCTCCAGCCAGCAGCCACTCTTTCCTGTGTCCTCGCAGGATGTGCAGTACTCAGACATCGACTACATGGAGAGGCAGCTGGACTTCACCCTCAGCCCCAAGTTCTCTGGGTTTCCAGACCTGATCAACCGCATGAAGAAAGATGGGATGCGGGTCATCCTCATTCTGGTTAGTCCATTGTGAATGTGTACGTTGTGCTTGGGACAATGGATGGGATTGTGTGGGGATTGCTTAGAATGTCTGTCCTTTCCAGTTTTTGGAGAGAAACAGAAGTCAGTTTTTGTAAGTGTGTTTTATGGCAGTCACAGAAACTCTATGATGAAATTCCAAATAGGAGACGACCCTTTGTCTACCCTGTCTTTTTTTAGGCATCTTCTGTCTTAATTTTCAACCTGCCTTGTGCTCTGATTTCAGGACCCAGCCATTTCTGGCAACGAGACACAGGAGTATCCTGCCTTTGAACGGGGTTTAAAGGATGATGTCTTCATCAGATATCCCAATAATGGAGACATTGTCTGGGGAAAGGTATGAGCTCTGTGTTGATCCAGCCAGACTCACACAGAACCAGAATCACTGTTAGCAGTCTGTGGAAATGTTGATTTTGGGGCCTGTTATGTGTGGTTTCTAAAGTTGTGGTTTTCTTCCTTTCTTTCTTTTGTTTTTACTATTTTTGTTTGTTTGTTTCCAGCTAATACCCGCTGATCTACTTAAGCACTTTGTGCAATCTATTTTCCTTTAGGGAAATCCTCTCTGGCAACTATTAGCTCTGATACTTGACTTCTAGTTTCCTAAGAAATTAATTGTATAAACATCTGTTCAGGACATGTCTGGTAAATCTTCTCTCTCCATAGGTCTGGCCTGATTATCCAGGTGTTGAAGTGAACTCCTCTCTAGACTGGGACATTCAACTGGAGGTAAAAGGCACTCTGTGGATGCTGGATGTGGTCAGGGTTTCCAGGAAGAGGCAGCCAGGTCTAGGACATTAGATGTGTCTGCAGAGAGGACAGAGACATGTGAGAAAGAACCACATAGGAGCAATGCTCCTCCTGTCAGTCTGAGACCCATTATTTTATGGTTATCTATGTTTTTCTTCAAGTTGTGATGTTGGCATTATTGACCCTAGGGTTTAAGATACTTTGTGTTCAGTTTTCCTGCCCATAGTTTCCTATGTCACAATGCAATTTCAAATGCAAAGCTGTCAGTTCCTAAGGGCTGTGAACTCAGAACTGGATGCTAGCCTTGACAGTTTCCAGCCTTTGTCCTTTTCTCCATGTATGTTTGTGTTCACACACAGGCTGCCCCATGTCCACACATTACTCCGGCACCGCCCTTCTCCCATCCTGCACTGGGCTCTCTTCTTCCCTTCCTTTCAGTTGTAGGCTCCTGTTATTAATTTGCTCTCTTCTGAGAACAGGCTTTTCCATCTGATGGGACCAAGTGGCCTAGGTTTCAGTCCTAATTTTTTAATATCTGCATCTACTTATGTGTTTTACATGAATAAATTCATTGACACAACTGGCAGAAGAATCATCAGATACTCCTCTTTCTCAAATGTTTATCCAAAGCCCTGAGTCAGCCTGTTTATTTCTCTATGAGTTTTCTGATACACCTGTGAGCAGTGTGTACACTGTTGGGAGGTAGCTGTCCTTGAACTTTAGTATTTGCTGAACTTTTAACTCTTCTTCAACACTGGCAATAATTGGTGAACTGGAATTATATCAGTACGTGCTGTTGGGAAGCATAAGATAGTCCTAGTGTACCAGAAATTTGTGATAGGTGAGATGATGTTGAAGCTGGTCTATAATGTGGTTTTCAAGGTGCAGCTGAGATTTAGAAAATGTGTTAGATTCAAGAATTTATCAGGTACAATCCCAGAGAACCTAGACAACAAAGAGGACCCTAAGAGAGACATACATGGATCTAATCTACTTTGAAAGTAGAAAAAGTCAAGGTCTCCTGAGTAAATTGGGAGCATGGGGATCATGGAAGAGGTTAGAAGGGGAGGGGGAAAGAGATTTTATCATGTAAGGTATCATCTGGACACAAGCATAGAATTTTCAATTTAAGTTTTAATCATGATGAGTCCAGTATCTGCCTGACCAGTCTATTCCATACAGTGTAGAAGGTTGTTAAATGCTGGGAAGGTATTATTATTTATGCTTTTTAATCTTTACTCTTAAATCTTTTTCTAATAAGTCAAGTAGGTTTTATTACGTAGGCTCTATTCAGACTATGACTCTGTACAACTGTGGAAATTTAAGAATGTGCTTGCATTCTATATAATATACTTATTTACAACAAATTGGTTATATTTTAATTTGACAGTTATACCGAGCTTATGTGGCATTCCCAGACTTTTTCCGTGATTCAACTGCCAAGTGGTGGAAGCAGGAGATTCAAGAACTCTACACCAACCCACGGGAGCCACAAAAGAGCTTGAAGTTTGATGGCCTGTGGATTGTAAGTGTGTATGGATTTGTCTGTGTATGCCTGAGTATAGTGTTTATGTGTGTATGTGTTGTTTTTAGCATGTGGACCCATGACATTTGGCAATTATTTGATAATCATTTTCAGAAAAAGATTTCAGACCTAGCAAAGTGCCAATCATCCAATCAAACTTAGAATTGTCCTCAGCATAGTATGTGGCAACCTGTTTGAATTTCCTGCTGTGAGACCTCCCAGCACTTAGTGGGAATTCCTTAAAGCATTGCTTGTTCTAATGGAAGAATGAAATCGTCTAGCCAATCATGTTGAGGTTATTTGTTCTTTTCCACTGTTTCATGATTCCCCTCTGTGCAGCATCTATAGAGATGCTAAATATTGAACGTGTAACCACTTATTTGTTCCTGCATTGACAGAATTTAAGTGTCTTTAAAAATAACCCATAACCCTGCTATTTGTAGGATATGAATGAACCTTCCAGCTTTGTGAATGGGGCAGTGCCTTCTGGCTGCAGCGATGCTACTTTGAACCGCCCTCCCTACATGCCACGTAAGGACTGTGGGATCTCTTCACTTGATGTACAGTGGCTGGAAGAAAGATGAGCTCAGCATGCTGGGGTTATCCTGATCATAAAGGGTGCTTCTTCATCATTATTTAGGATTAATAGTGTCTAAGTCCAAAGCACATCATATTATCCAATTGGAGATGTTAGAAAATTTCTTGAATTTGTCCAGAAATCACTCAAATGTGATAATGTCTCTGTGGTGTGACTACTTAAAGAATTCTTTTCCACCAATATGAACATGAAGTAACTTTCCCTTTGCATGGACCTGGTGGACTTTGAAATCATGCACAGTTATAGATTTGCTGCATATACAATGCCTTTTCTGAGTCAAGACTGAGCTTCACTTATGTTTCATTATTCCCTCAGATTTGGAAGCCAGGGACAGGGGCCTGAGCAGCAAGACCCTGTGCATGGAGAGCGAGCAGATCCTTCCAGATGAGTCCCGGCTGCGGCACTATGATGTGCACAACCTGTATGGGTGGTCCCAGACCAGACCCACCTATGAGTGAGTGCTGCTTTGCTTTCTCCAATTGATGGCACTGTAGGGACAGTCAGTGATGGTTTATCTTCCATGTTCCATATTAAGGGCTGAAAAGTAATCTAACTATAACTTTGTAGAGATTTGTATTTATTTAGCAAACATTCTATGAGCATGTGCCCACACACTGTGATTTTATGTAAGCAAGATCTAAACAAGGTACCATCACATCAGTGGGAAACAGCGCCGGTGAGGCCCACTCATCTGGGGGAGAGCAGGTCACTACACAAGGAAGCAAGTGCCATAGTTAGAAGAGACAAACAGGAAGCGGAGGACTGCAACTTCCCTCCATTATTTCATAATTGGATGTCCATTTAAATGTCTGCATTCTATTGTTGTTTGCTTCTTAATTATTGCTGTCACCTTCATCAGACAGTCAATGTTTCTTGTATTGAATGACACCATATCCTGTGCCCATTGTATAATAGTAATTATCTTCTAGGAAACTTTAGAAAGGAATTTCTATTTTTCCTTCTCAAATACAGAAAACCAAGTATTGAGTAAATGACTAAGACCCTTTATTGCAGGTTCCCCTTTTTGTGACAAGCTGTGGGTTCATCACGTGATGATTTTGTTAATGATGAAATGTCATGGAAATGGTGATACCCACCAGCAGAGTCCTAACAATCAGATTTCCAGATTCTCTCCAATGATGCGGCACACATTTGCCACCACAAAAGGGTGTGGAGGAGGAGCTCCGTTGCCTTCCCTTCCCTGCCCTTCTTTATTATACATTCTTATTCCCCAACCAGAGCTGTGCAGGAGGTGACAGGACAGAGAGGGATCGTCATCACCCGCTCCACATTCCCCACTTCTGGACAATGGGCAGGACACTGGCTGGGAGACAACACAGCTGCCTGGGACCAGCTGAAGAAATCCATCATTGGTGTGTGGGTTGTGCCCCCTGCTGGCTATGGGTGGACTGGGGAGTGAGTAGGACCTTTGGTGTAGGGGGCTTAGAAGGCAGAGAATGATGCCTTTCTTGACCCTGCTGCGTCTCTCCTTGCAGGCATGATGGAGTTCAGTCTCTTTGGCATCTCCTATGTAAGTGCTCTTGCATGCTCTTCCCCCCTAGGAAGATGGCAGCATCCCTCAGAAAGCACCAAAAGCTCACTTTGTTCCTTGTTGTTTCAGACCGGAGCAGACATCTGTGGGTTCTTTCAAGATGCTGAGTATGAGATGTGCATTCGCTGGATGCAGCTGGGTGCCTTTTACCCCTTCTCCAGGAACCACAACACCATTGGGACCAAGGTGGGATGTCAGCTTCCTCACCTCTATTATGTCACTGGAAATGCTCCCTCGGCTGTTGAGAGCAATCCTGCTGCCTGTGTTTCCCAGAGAAAACTGAAAAATCTATCAGTTCTTTTCCTATATACCATAGTTTTAATATTGCTTTCATGACTTTTCCCTTAGGGAGTATTTTCTATTATATCTGATGAAGAATATCTTATGATTTTTTTCTGTTAGAATTTTGCTGATATTTACCAGTCCAGTAAGAATATTTTAGGATCCTTTTCATCTTATTCATTTTCTAGCCCTTTAATGACCTTCTTGAATTCCTTAGTTGTTTCTGGTGGACTTTGAACACTTTTCTTCTGCTACTTTAGAGACAAGACCCTGTTGCCTGGAATTCAACCTTTGAGGACATTTCCAGAAGTGTGCTAGAGACCAGATACACCCTGTTGCCTTATCTCTACACCTTGATGTACAAGGCCCACATGGAGGGCAGCACAGTTGTGCGGCCTCTTCTCCATGAGTGAGTGTCAGATGGGAATCCTGTTGAACAATGGACAATTTCCTTATCATGTAGGGTGGAAGTGGGTTTCCACAGTGAAGTGACGAGTCTCCTTTTGTCTGAGCTCCACTTAGTGTGTACCGTTAGCACGCCTGTGTAGGGTATAAGGTATTTACTGAACGTGTGAAATGAAAGTTTCCAGTACAACACTGTTTCTTTCTTATGTGACCCTACAAAGTCTTTCCCAAATTCAGTAGGGATTTTGTTATTTGGAACCTGACCAGTACATTTTCATGAAATTTTAAAGGGCAGCATATTGTTGCATTACAGTGTGTCATGGTGAGGACATGGAAGATGCTTTATGTCAGATAACATATTTCTGAAGTTTTAGAATACAGCATGTAGGCCTGAGTTATATGTGATCCTTGCCATCTAGTGAAATATAAGGGAGGTATAGGTTGTAGCTGGATTTCTGACTTGGGTCTGAACTTGAGGACTTCCTTGAGGCCTTGTTCCGAGGCCCTGTTGGGGTCATATTGTCACCTTCATTTCCTTTTCCAGGTTTCTGTCAGACCGGGAGACCTGGAATATAGACAGACAGTTCCTGCTGGGTCCAGCCTTCCTGGTCAGCCCTGTGCTGGAGGCTGTGAGTATGGAGACAAGAGGGAGTAAGGACTCCATGTAGGGCTGGGTGCCTGGGGTCATGCCGAGTCTGGTGTGAAGGGAGTATGAGGCATCGTGTCCCACTCTACGTTTGTCTCCTCTGGTCCTTCTGAGCCTAAGTTCCATGTCTTATGTGTTCTGCGTTTAAACCTTTAATGTCTGCCTAATGTTTCAAGGAATAACGTTGTCATGTGTTTAAGGATGTGATTATTTCTCCATTAGCCAAGTAAGTTATGGATGGCCAAGTTCAGGAAGTGTAAAGATTTTATATTTCTGTGATTCTTAGCTACAAACTGGAGAACTGTTTGTAGCAATCTATGTCATCCCTTTTAAATCTCTTTTATCATTTAATTATTCCTTTTATTTTTGAGGCTGTCATGTAATTTCGCAATGTCCTGGCTTCTTTTGTGTTATCTTTGAAACCAGCTAGTTTTCACCTTCTTGCTAAATGGTCTTGATGCTAGAAAAAAAACAATTAATTTACTTGGTGTATACTATTTCTTTTGATAAAATGAACATACGAGATTAACACTCCTCACATATTTTTCAGGCTGCACAATTTTCTTCTGCTCTGTAGTCACCATTGCCTGTTCATTTCTTTAGGAAGGGGATGAACACGTCTATAAGAGAGTGGTGTCTGGTTTTTATTCCCGAGTCTAGTAACCTAAGGGGCTTTGTGAAAACACTTAGTTTTGGTAGGCTCATTTCTGTGGCTGTAAAAGGGGATCTCCATCACTGATAACCTAAGAGAGAAGTAATTTTGTCAATTCTGTTAGCTTCTTATTATTTTAACTCCTCACCAGTGTATACTGGTCCTCGATATTAGAGTCCCTGCTCACACTTCCTTTGTATTTTATTTCAGGATGCCAGAGATGTCACTGCATATTTCCCCAAAGCCCACTGGTATGACTATCCCACGGTGAGTTTTTCTTCATATTTGTACAGTCAGAAGGTGGTAGCATACAGAGTCTCTGGAGATGATAGCTACCGAGCTCATGCCTCTTCTGGAAAATACGTTTTGTGGTCTTGAATGGTCACTTCACACTTTGTGGCCTCTTTTCCTTGTTTCTGACCATGACCAGTCACCCTTCAGGCCAGTATTCTCCAGTGACAAACAGAGTATCTCGCTGGTTCCAGGCTTGCTGGGAGTTTGTGTGTGAGACTGTGACTTTGTCTTAATATCATTACAGTGGGGAGACACCAGTGAACGCTTGAAATCATGCTGTTGGCGTCACTTTAGTTCATATAAGTTCTTAATAATGGGTGCCTTTTCTTCTCTGCATTTTATTAGAAGCCTGCTCTCTAGGGCTGGAGACATTGCTCTACATGTAGATGTACTAGCACATAGGTCTAGTATCTGGAGTTAGATTCCTAGATCCCACTGGGTAGAGAAGGGAAGAAACATGAGTTGTGTTCTGATCTACACTACACACAAACACACACGCACACACATGCGTGCACTCATGCACATATGCAAATGAACACAGACCCCCCCTAAATTAATAGACAGATAGGCAAACTGATAGATAGAGATAGAGAGGGAGAGAATTATATAGATTATCTATATCAATATAGACTAGCTTAAAATAGGCAACTGGTTCATCTGTTCTAGTGCTGACCTTATTCAGTAAAATGATTTTTGTTGAGAATTGGGTGTAGGAACACAGCCTCATGAAGCTAAGCATGTAATCAGTACCTTGGGTTTGTTTATAAGTACTGGCACAAAAATAAATAAATAAATATATATATACATATCACATTTTAAAAGTGATATATAGATATCTATCTCTATCTATATCTGTGTAGATAGATAGATAAAATTTAAAAGTCAGTCTGTATTGTTTGTAAACTTAAGGGGAATTCCTCCATAGATTGACAGTTATGGTTCATACATAAACATATATATGAACATATAATAACACACACACACACACACACACACACACATATATATATATATATACATATAAAACACACAGACATAAAGTGCATCACTTGGATGCCCGAGGTGTTCACGTGCATTATTGATGAGAAGTCAACAAGAAGCTCTTTGTGGTTTATTTCTGGGCCAGTGCAATCTAAGATTCCAGCAGAAAGAATGGGATTTTAGAGGTGTGCTGCCCTCTAACAGAAGGAGAAGGAAGTGGCAGACAAAATTCAGAGCATGTGTCAGTCCCTTGGGGCAGCTGCACCCTCTTCCAAATGTTTGCTATTGGCTCATGCTGCCTGTAGGGTGAGGATGCCCTACTGCCTTCTTAGGAGACCACAGTCAGCAGAAGTGGTCCTCGTGTTGTCTGAATTTCAAGCTGACTGCCTTATCCCTTCCCAGTGAGACCTTCTGTGTGTGTTGGGGGTTTCTGATGATATTGGGCCTGGACTAGGGTCAATTAGGGAGGTTCACAGAACCCATAATTTAAGGCTGGCCCTGGCTTTACATGGCCTTGAGAGCATAAACCATCATAAAATTTGCGCCCTAGACAACTTGCTAGCCTGTTCTAGTGCAGACCTTACTAAGTAAAATGGCTTTTTGTTGAGCCCTAGGTATAGGAACACTAAACACACAGCCTCATGAAGCTAAGCAGGTATTCAGTATCTACAGTTTGTTTATCTTAAGTACTGGCATATAAATAAATGACTATACGTGTCAAATTTTAAAAGTGAAATATGAAACCTAACAGGAGTTTCCTGTTATATTGCTTATCGCTTTTAAATAGAAGGTAGTTTCAGATAAAGGTGAGGTAAAATTAACCTGCAGAGGCAAAAGTTAACTGAGCAAGCTGTTCAGAGAAAAAATTGAAGTAATGTCAAATTAAAGCAACTTTAAATGGTTGAGATTACTGAGAAAATGCTGCCTTAGTATTATTCACAACCTACAGTGTTTTTCTTTTTCATTCTTTCTTTTTTGGGTGGGGGTCAGGGATGGCTAAACACTTGTGACACGTATTTAAACTTCCTACTTCATGTTTTATTGGATGGCACCCAGACAGAGCCCATATGAATACTCCTTACCTCTTTTAAAGCAACAGCTTCAAATACTTCCCAGAGGACAACTGCAATGTCTCATGGTCATTGTGGGAAGAGTAATGGAGCTGCTAGTAGCTTGTAGCCAACCCACATCCACACTGCTACTTTATATCGAAAGGCATAGGGCAGCCTCATCACAAGAAGGATTTATCTGTCACAAATATCAATGGAGCAAAGTCAAGGAGATAGAAGTCCTGCTGAGTTTGAGGCAGCATAGGAAGGTTTGTGGCTGTGCAGCAGGTTAGACTGCACCTCACACAAAAGAGACTTGACAAAAGTGTCAAGAATATATAGTTGGCTATATTCTGATAAGGATATGAAAACAGTACTATTTAATTGGACAAAGATTTCCTAGGAAACAGCAGTCAGAAGCATTGGTTACCTAGTAGGTCTATGAGTGCACGTGTGAAGAAATGGGAATCTGTGGTTTCTTAGGGAAAGGGAGGTCTAGTACTGCCCTTGGCAGAAATGTTTCAGGAACTAAGAAAGAGTGGCAGTATTGCTCAATGTCACCCCACCTCCCAAATTAGAAACAGTGTGTGCAGTGAGGATGGTTGGAATCCACAGAAAGACCTCATTTAGAATGTGCTGTAACTCTTCCCCATATCTCCACTCCCAATCCAATCCTCTGGGATTCTAATAAGCTCTTAATGCTTTAAATACTTCAAGCTTTAACAGAGCAGAGGGGACCAAAGTGTGATAATGATCTACATTGAATGATGGTGACAGAGGACAGAGCAGATTGTTCAGGATCTGCTGGGTCTTCAGGCATGAGTGCGTTCCTTCTCTTATCATCTCTTCTCCTGCTTCAGGGTGCAGATATTAATTCAACAGGAGAGTGGAAGACCTTGCCTGCCCCTCTTGAGCACATCAATCTTCACATTCGTGGAGGTTACATCTTGCCATGGCAACAACATGCCCTGAACACGCAGTTAAGGTGAGTGATGGGTCTTGGGCTCTGCTTTGCATACCGTGTTCTCATCCTTTTATGGAGAAAGTTACTTTATATCAGGTGTGACTCTCAAGGTCAAATGCAGTTTCCCTAGCAGCTATTGTTCTGCTCTATGTCAATGTGCTTTGCTCCTTTTCACAAATGGACACTTTGTTCGTATCTGTGACCTGAGTGTGCTAAAGCAGCAGGTGGAATGTGGTGAGGAAGGATGCTGGCTTCTTTTGCCTTTGTGTGTTAGTGTGCGCTCATGCATGTGTGATCACACTCTGCCTTTTGATTTTCCTTGTACTTTTCTTAAGAAGCTGTAGATAAGACCAACAACTTCTTCCCTGCTCCTCTGTAAACCTTTCCAGTTTTCAGGACACCAACTGCTGTGCAGTCAACATCCTGCTAGGCAGTCAGCCTCCTGCTGTGCACTCAGCCTCCTGATGTGCAGTTTCCTCCTGCTGTGCAGTCTGTCTCTTTCTTTTAGCAGGGCTGTTGCAATTTTAGTTCTGAAAGTTTCATGTCTTTAGAAAGATCCAGTCTGGTCCACTTGTTCCTCTCTTGTCCTGGTCTGACTGTCTCTCACATGTTTGCTGCTCTTACCCAACTTGTTCCCATTTCTGGATTAGCATCCCTGATAGGTTCTTCTAATACTCTAGTTTACCAATTTTACCCCCACCCTACTGAGGCATTTCTTTGTAGTGATTCAAAATTGGATTCAAGAGCATAAACTCATGTTTCCAGAACATCAGTTTCTCTTTGTTACTTTTTATTCCAAAATAATACTTCTACTAAAGAGTTTCACATTGGTGCCAAGGTTTTCCTGAAACTATTACCATATTTATTTACCACAGACAGGTTTATTAGAAGGGCGGACACCTATCTTTTTCTTTGAACTGCTTTAATTATTCTAATTGCCAACTTTAAAGAAAGGTATCTAATTCAATGCCAGTTTGCTTTTCATTCCCTTTTTAGTGCAATTCTCTTTTCTGTACACACATATCAATTGCTTTTGCAAAAATAAGAATTTTATTTTTCTGTGTCCTTGAAGTCCAAAATCCTTAAGTCCTTGTACTTTCACAGTGTCTTTTCAAGTTGAGCACCTGTACCTTATGCAGGCTTTTTGTTTTTTAACTTTCCTTTTATTTATTCTTTGTGTCTCTCACATCATGCCTCCAGTCCTATCCTTCTCCCTCCCCACCCAAGAATAAAACAAAATAAAATTTAATAGATACAAGGAAAAAAAGGAAGAAAATGAAAACTGACAAAAAAGCGGGAGAGAGGGTAAACACTGATCATGGAGGCTGCAGTGTACACAGTAGTTAAATCCATACATTTTTACATTATGCAATGTCTTGATAACCATATAGATCAGTTATGTCCCAGACATGACAGTCACAAATATAATCAACTCAGCAACTGCATTCAGGCATCTTTTCCCATTGCTCTTCATGCTGGGTCAGTCTGTGAGGCAAACTATCAAGTATTTACTGCCTCATCCCATAGTTCATTTCACCCTCAATTTCCTACTAAATTATTATTACAAATTATTATCAGTTTACATTAATTGTACAAAATATTCACTGACGCACTTCTTTCCATCCATATATAATGCATTGATCATGTTCATTAACTGGTTTCCCCCACACACCTTTTTTTAGCCATCCTTCAGTACTTCTACCTTGGTACCCATCTCAGGCTCTAATCATGCCTCTTCAATCCATCAAATTTTTGTTTGCTTATTTGTGTTTTTTATTGATAATATGAAATTTGAAATGAAAACATGACATTACATGTCCAGCTTATTATGCTTAACACGGTGTCTCTCATGTCTGACTTTCTGGGCATCTTTGTGATTTAGCTCACTGTGTGTATTCCTGTGTTGTTTCTGTCTCTTATGAGTGTTTATTTCTCCCTTGCAAGCCTACCAATCTTTTACATAGTAGTATAAATTCCATACTTTAGTGTGCATGTTCTCTGATTGTTATCACACTTCTGCTAGTGTCTCTGCACTCTCTTGAGTGTGCACGTCCTCTGAATTGTTGTCACACTTCTGTTAGTGTCTCTGAGCTCTCTGAACTCTTCTTTGTGTCACTTTTCACTCTCTACTTTGGTTGCCTGTCAAGTGTGTTGAATGTGTTATATTACTGAGATTTAGGATTGTGTGCATTTATATTTATACTTATTGGCATTTTAGCAATGATAGCTCTATCTCTGAACTATAAAGGAAAGAAGCTGATTTTGTTGATAGTGGAGTCTAATCAAGTAGTAGAAGGTTATCCTGGAGGAAATACAATAGAAAACCTCAGGTCAGTGATGGGCACATGAGAAATAAGCATGAAGCTGCTGTCCGATGTTTTGTTTGGTTTTGTTATTCCAAAAGAAAATAACAGACATTATATTAAGTAAAATTAATCAGCAAGCATAGTAGTATATAATAGAATTAGCACTTGAGCAGCACACGCAGGTGGGATCATGAGTTAGTAACCAGCCTGGGCCAGGGAACCAGTTCTAAGCCAGTCTGAGCTGCTTGTCTCAAAAACAAACCAATGACCCCAGACAAAGCCACCCATTATAGAGTTACCATTATATGGATAACTCCTATTTTATGTGTTTCTGAGTAAAAATTTCCATAGTAAAGAAAACATATCTACTGGTAGCAGCTGATATAATTCTTATTGTGTGGTCTCTGTAGTGACGTTGGCCACAGCACCACTGTCTAAGGCTCCACCCTATTTCATAGGCTACATTCTGTGTATCAGCATAGCCCCAGCATCCACTGTCGCTGATGTTGAAACCCTGACTTCCTGTTTGTACATATGTTGCTGAGGTTTGGGATATTTCTTTCCTGTGACAGTGATACTGGAGAAAGTGTCTTCTAGTGTTCTTGCCCCTGTCTCTGAAGGGAAGAAGTCACCCATGACTTTACCCATCTGTCCTCGGCCCATGTGAAAATTGGTGGCAATATCTTCTAAAATTCTTTGAGTACTAAGGATTTGTGCCTTGTGTAAATCTTGTTCCCCACAGCCGGAAGAACCCTCTTGGTCTTCTCATTGCCCTGGATGAAAACAAAGAAGCAAGAGGAGAGCTGTTCTGGGATGATGGGCAGTCAAAGGGTGAGTGCTGTGAGAGGGCGTGGCCATGGTAGGACAGAGTGTCTGACTCTGTCCCTTCACCCTGATGGACATTCGGCTGTGCATGAGATCTTACCTGGCATCTTAGAGCATCCTCCTAGAGAAAACATGGACTTCTGGTTGTACTCGTCAGAGACCATGCTAGATGAGGAGGAGAACTTCTCTCTCTCTCTTTGCCTCATAGAATGAGGATCGAGAGCGTCTCTCTCTTTTTGTCTCTTGTCTCTCTCTTTCTGAATTTTCTCCTTTGTTACTCATATTTAACAGGCTCTCATTTCATTGTTAAAGGACACCTGAAGGACACATTTTGAAGACTGTTCCTGTAATTCATTTTCATTCATTCATATGTAAATATCTTCCCCATGAGTCCTTGTGGGAAAACTGTTGATGATGTGGAAGTCATAGCCATGGCAGGGAGGCAGAGAGCACACACAGTCCTGATCATGTGCATTATATGCCTTATCAACTCTTTTCTTTCTTTCTTTCTTTCTTTCTTTCTTTCTTTCTTTCTCTTTCTTTCTTTCTTTCTTTCTTTCTTTCTTTCTTTCTTTCTTTCCCTCCCCTTCCTTCCTTCCTTCCTTCCTTCCTTCCTTCCTTCCTTCCTTCCTTCCTTCCATCCGTCTCTAATGCACTAAGAATTCTCATGACTCTAACTTGGGAAATAGATTGCCATGAGATGACTGCCTCTGGAGGACTGCAAAGGATTCTTTCATGGTTAGAGCATTAAGTTGAAGAAAAGTGTGTGGCCATGCAGGGTATGCACACATATAATCATTGTAAAATGGTTACCATAGCATTAACTGATGCTTCCATCACCACTAATGGCAACATTGGCTCTCTAGAGCTTGTTCTTATTATGGTTCATAGGACTTGAGCAGATTTTCCGCATTTACCCTCCCTCCTGACCATGAATTATCCTGTTCCTTCCTCTGTTTATACAAGTGCAGCCCCTGTGTAGAGACCCTATGTTAATTTTCTTTTGCTATCTCAGCAACTTCTCCTGGTGGACTATGAGCCAGATTCATCTCTGTTCTCACAACACAGGACTTCCTTTTTCTTTAATATTACAGAAAACTCCATTGTAAACATGCCCTGTAATTCTTTTATTCATTCATCTGCTAACAGATATGTTTGCTGTTTCCCCATCTTAGCTATTGTGAAAAATGGACACTAGACTTAAGAGCAACATCTTAGGAGGAAATATAAGGACAGCTTCTTGAATATTGAGCATGGTATTGTAATTTTAAGAATGACATCATCCAAAGGAAATGAAACAGTGTGTCACAGAGATGATGGGCATCTCTCCTATTCACTGTGGTCTTGGCTGTACTAGTGAGCATCTGGAAGCAACTGAAGTATCTGAAGAAGTTGTGATTGACAGCTCTAGTGCAATGTTCTTCAGTCATGAGAAGAAAGAGGAGTCAGTTTTTAGGAGAGGAGGTGAAGCTCATCTTCTGTGGGCACAGGCCAGGCTAACATCTCTTTCTTCTTTCAGATACTGTGACCACGAACACTTACCTCTTTAGTGAATTTTCTGTCGCCCAAGTGAGTGCATATTTTTATGAGCACTGTGTGTGATTTTGTCTGAAGATAACTATATATGTTCTACTATGTGTGTATAACTGTATTTATTTAAATATCAGCATTTATGCGGGTGAATACACTGTTATTTATAGGTTAATATGTAATAATTGCATCAGCTGTATTTATCAAAGTGTCAACAGTAAAAAGAAAATGAGCTAGTGTTATAAAAGAATTCTCTGAGATAGCTGTCTGTTTCCTTATCTCTCTCCATTGACATTATAAAAATAAATTTGTGTGCCCATTAGCTAATATTGGAACAGAGGCCTTTGGGGAAGATTGAGTGTGTAGTCTAGGATGGGGATTTGAGGAGCTGGGGAAATCAAGTGTTTATAATTTGTTCATCTTTATACTTGATGTGTTTCAGAACCAATTAAATGTGACAATTTCAAGTCCAAACTACAAGGATCCCAATAACTTAGCATTCCAGGAAATTAAAATCTTTGGGACGGAGGCAATTTACAATGTTAGGGTGAAACAGAATGGTGTCCTTAGTCCAATGTCTCCACAAATCGCGTACAATCCAAACCTGAAGGTAAGAATTCATCTTGGGAGGGTGACTTTCACGAACCTCCATGGTGACTTATTATCACTTCTTGCTAAGATTACATGGGTTGTTGAAGAACTAGAGCCATCTGAGGCCTGACAGTGATGTTGGAGTATGGAAGAAGAAGGTAAAAATGTAGAGACAGTCTGAGACACCATGGCTCCAGTTTTTCCATCCTTATTTCTTCCCTCTCAGTGACTGGTTTTCTCTAACTGGATATGGGGACAAGGTCTGAGGGATGGGATCTGAAAGTTGATGGTTTGTACTCCAAGTTGAAAGTAGAGATAGAGAGCTTATGAATAAAATGTTTTAATTGCTTTTGTTTATTTAATGTTTAATGCTTCTTTCCATTGTTAAACTCTGTTGAGAAGAGTATATGACTAATATAAATTTGCAGGAAATAGTTTATGAAGTTGATGGTGTTGCTAACTAACTTAGATGGTGACTATAAAGTGAGATTCTGGCAGATATGATGAGATCCAGGCTTTCTGTAAGATTTGTATTCAATTCCTCTTCCTTCGCACTGTGAGGGACATTTTCCAGTCAGGTCTCAGGACTTATACTGAGTAGCCTCATGGAATTGGAGTTGCTCAATCATCACAGTTTTAGGATCTTTTGAATTAGGGAAATGAATCCACTGAGACTTCTACTAAATGGCGTATTGATGATATTTTTGTCATCACAGTGTGTACAGAAAAAACATGTGTTATGAAGTTATAAATAAATACTAATTTGCTTGGTTGTGTCTGGGGCAAAGTTTAAGACAGCTAGAAGTTGCATTAGTGAAAATGATCTTTGCTCTTCATAAAAAATAAGATAGTTAACACAGCACCAAAGAAGTCTTTATTCTTTGAATCAGAGTGGTGAGAGATACAATTCACAAACATGAAAATATATGAAAAAATGAAGAAGTGTAAGTCCACATTGGCAAGATATTTTGCATTGGTCTTATTTGATACTCAAGGCTTAATGCAGTATTTAAGATCAACTTTGTAGAAGACATAGATAGAACAGGACCTTGAAAGACAGAGTTTCATAGAGAATGAGAGATGGTTCAATGTCTCAATTCAGTGATAACACTGAATGTTCTTCTAGAGGTCCTAGGTTTGAAACCCAGCACACACACATTGGCTCACAAACATCTGTAACTGCAGTACCAGGGGAACCAATGCCACTTCTGCCTTCTGGGGCCACACACATAATGCACAGATAAACGTGTAGGAAGAACACCTATGTACATAAAATAATGCTGGATACATCAGCTTTACAAGAAGTCTGAGATAGAAAGCAAATTGTAATATTTTCTGTAATTAAAAGTTCAAAGTTGAAGACTTGTTGGAATTGATTTTGAAGTTGAACTTCGTCAGATCTAAGGTCTGTCTTGTCTAACGAGTGGAAGTCCCTGCTTGGATCCAGTCACAGAGTCCTAATTCTAGGAGAGATGAAAAAAGGAAACAAAACAAGCAAAGAAAAGATAAGAAAAGTGGAAGAAGAAAGCAGAGATAAAGCCGATGGGGCAGGCCCTTCTAGCAAGAGAGAAACCCTGGCCCAACATTGAACTCCAATCTACTTTTCTGGCCATGAATATGCTACAGCCATTACAATTTCATATAATAATTGGAAGGATATGATATTTGAATCTTAATTTAAAAAGCACATTTCAAACTAAAAAGACAGCTGTCAATGTGTTCCGAAAGGGCCTTGTTTTCCTGGACAGCGTTCGTCTTGGTGATGCTCTCTAAGCTGAACTATTCCTGACAGGCCAGTCAAGTGGTTCAGAAGTCTAACATTTCCAGTCTTTAATTCAGTATCTGGCTAAGATCTCATTCATATTTTTTTTTTAATTTTTGAGACAGGGTTTCTCCGTAGATTTTTGGTTCCTGTCCTGGAACTAGCTCTTGTAGACCAGGCTGGCCTTGAACCCACAGAGATCCGCCTGCCTCTGCCTCCCGAGTGCTGGGATTAAAGGCGTGCGCCACCACCGTCCAGCTTCATTCATATTCAGAAATAGGGTTCTTGGGGTAAAAGAAAACTGTTCTTTGAGAGGGTCTCGGCACCCAATTAAGGAAGTCATATTCAGTTCTCTAAGGTCCTGACAATGACCCTTGAATCAAGGCCTTCTTGGAGTCTATAGTGCAGGGAGGGGATTGGCGGGACAGGAAAGACAGGGCAGTGTCCAAAGGAAGGACACCGAGAAAAAGATGGTGACACCTAGAAAGTGACAGAATGCTCCAGATACATAAATGCATTAGTCATGCAGGTGCTGTGTAAGAAACTTCAAATTAAAGAAGAACAGGGAAAATTAGAATGGAATGCTGCAGTTGAGAGCATTTGCAATATATGTAGCTTCAAATGTGGATTTGTGGCCTTGGGATTTGATGAGACTGTGTGTTGTAAGTGAATATTTATATAATGATATATCCTAGTTCCCATTCTCACACTTAGTTGATAAGTCTTAGATAACAATAATTCAGAAAACTCGCATAAGGTTCCATGAAAACTGCTATATCCCAAGGCACGTGACTCATATTGTCCCATTCTCTAAGCATTCCACACCAAAGGGGTCATGATATGGAGAGGTGATGAAAAAGAAAAATAGCTTAATTTGGGAAGAGGGGGAGAAAGCCTTTCTAACAAAATGAACAGGAGTCAAATGGTTCAGGGAAGGGATTTTAAAAAAGTATGAATATGTTTTTTCTTGGATTATATCTTTCTACTATGTTATATGTAAGGTTTTTATAGAATACTGGTATTTTCCTTTCATAACATTCTCTTATTCCATACATACATACATCTATACAATTAAAAATTGTAGTGTGTTCTGTCATTGTAAAAAAAAAAAAACAGGTCCTATGGATAGACTAAAAATGACATTTATACTTGATTAACATTAAAGGTTAAGGTCTGAAAGACCTTTGTCCTGAGGATGAATTTGCTTTCCTTCAGGTTGCCACCATCACAGATATCCGTCTCATGCTGGGAGAAGCATATACAGTGGAGTGGGACCGTATGGAGGACCAGGAGAAGATAGACTGCTATCCAGATGAGCAGGGTGCTACTGAGGCCAACTGCATTGCCCGTGGCTGCATCTGGGAGGTGAGTGTGCTGAGGATGTTCGTGGTAATTGGAAACTCTTGAAACGCAACCTACAATGTCTCAGATTTATTAAACTTCATGAAATAAAAAAAGACTTTAGAAGAGACTAATTTAGATTGAAGAGTGGAGCAGGTAAGAAGGGGGTGTTTATGTGTTATTTATAGTTGAGGAATTTAGTCATGCTTAATTTAATTGTTATAGGCATGAGTGAATGAAGTGATGGCTTCCTCCATATAAATTGACTTTTCTCATCTATTTGGTAACTTCATATCTCTTCTGATGTAGAATATTGACATTCTTTTCAGGAATCCAGTTCTTCTGGGGTCCCTTATTGCTACTTTGTCAATGAGCTGTACTCAGTCAGCAATGTTCAGTATGGCCCAAATGAGGCTACAGCCAACATCTCCCTGAAGGCTTCTCCATTTACCAATGCCTTCCCTTCTACCCCTGTGGATCAACTGCAATTGCGAGTGATCTACCACAAGAATGACATGCTGCAGTTTAAGGTAAGCGCAGTGTGTGCAGTCAGGTGTGGGCGGGGCCTTTCCAGGTCCATCGCCCTTTGCAATCATGTGTTACAGCATCCCAAAACCAAGTTTTATTTTTTCAGTAAAATACTCTAGAACAGCATTGTCATGAAGAGAACAATGAAATGGCTGGTAGAGCAGCAAAACCTCTACTTTTGAATTTGAGAGAATCAATGCGTCTACAGGAATGTCTGGGAGAAAAAAACATAAAGAGGGAGCAGAGGAGGCTACTAGGAAGTTTGGGCAGCTGTGGATGAGTTTGCTCCAGGGAGAATAAGGGAGGCTGGGAATAGCAGACGTTTTTGAGACCTTGAGACCATCTTGGTCATTCATATCAGCTACAAGAAGGAGATGCCTGAGGAATGACCATCGTGTTCCTAGGTTTCATGTGTGTGTAAGGATGGTAGAGATAATAGATTTGTGATTGACAATAGACGAGTAG
>NW_004949497.1:0-2803 GCF_000317375.1 Microtus ochrogaster | reverse complement strand
GACTTCAGTTCTCAGGCTTCTGCTGTGATGTTTTCTGTGTGTTCTCACCAAAGTGGAGTTGGTAGGGTGTGCAGCCTCAGCTCACACTCACTAACCATGTACGCTGGTTCTCTCCCCAATACACATGTGTTTCTGGGCCACTTAACACTCTGGGTCTTCGTCTGTGTTATTTCCTTACCAGAATCACTTCCTCTCAATTTGTGCTGGGGTTTTTGATGCTTAACTTTTAAGATTCAGCTTTTATTTCTTCTATGAAACCGTCTCGCTGTTCCTTCCCTGCAATGGCAAAGCCTTTCTGCAGAGTTCATGTCAGCTCGCATCCCTCAGGAGTGCTGAATTCTTCTTTCCTAGTTCCCATGAATTCCTGAGCTTTTGTGACATTAACCTTGGATTCTCAGTTCCTATCTCTACTGTGATTACTGTTTTATCAATAGTAGTATGTGGATCCTTAATTTATTCAGCTTCATTTCATTTTCACAAGGGATATTTTAAATCAGAGAAACTTAGTTGTTACTCAATGTCAAAGTTTTCCGGTCTCCCTATACACATACATCCACACACAGAACATATGTTTTTAAATACCATACCAATTTCAGAATGATTATTCTTGTTAACAGTGGTATTGAAATGGATGAAGGAATTTTCTAAAACACATAATAGTGAGACCTGACCCAGATCAAGCTATTTACCAAAACCTTGTTCTCTGCTGTGTTGGTTAAGTCCTGTATTATGAAGAAAAAGGAGACCAAACAAACAGGCTCTAGACTCTGTCAGCCATGCTAAACGAGTGTGCCGAGACATTCATAACTAGAGGACAATTCTTGACTGCGGAGTTCTTTTGAAATGATTGCTAATTGTGAATATTCACATGACTGATGTCATGTTTTGATGTATTTACATATTATAGATTGATCAATTCAATATAGTTAGGATTTCTGGTATTTCAATTAGCTATTATTATGAGCAGTGTGAAATAAACATGTTCACAAGTTATTTTGAATTCTATTTTTAGTTATGCAATTATATTATCAATTGTTAATTACGATTACTGTCAGCTTAATAGGAAAACATCATAATATATTTGCCATATTTTTGTCTTTTAAAATATTATTTCCTCTGGCCTAGATCTACGATCCCAGTCACAGTCGGTATGAAGTCCCAGTGCCTCTGAACATCCCCGCTGTTCCAGAAAGCACCAGTGAAGGCCGTCTCTATGACGTCACCATCAAGGAGAACCCATTTGGGATTGAAATTCGGAGGAAGAGTACAGGCACTGTAATGTGAGTGGACCTGGTCTGACTCAGATTCCTGCTTTCTTAAACATTCCTCACCAGGACCATTGTCCTCCTTGACATCCTGGCTCAAAATGTCATATTACCCTTGTTGAGATCCGTGATATATTTATTCCCTTCGATGACTGTGATTTCAAAAGAAAACATTACAAGGCAACTTACAGAAGAGTTTATTTGAGTTTACGACTTCGGAAGTATGAGTGTGGTGTGGATGCAGGCAGCAGACACGGCAGCAGGAACAGATGATATTTCACATCTTGAGCTGCAAACAGAAAACAGGAAGTAAACTTGGAATGGTGTGAGCCTTTGAGCTCCAAAGACTAACTTTAGTGACATGCTTCTGCCACCAAGGCCACAGCTCCCAAGTGTCCCCAAATACTGCCCAAATAGCTTCCAAATATTGAAATACCCGGGACTATGAGAGTTAGCTCCTATAACCACCATATGAGGAAGTTTCTTCTCTTCTTAGAGGAAATATTTACTATTATGAGAGTCATTAATAAGGCAGTTATTGGTTCTTAGGAATTATTGACCAAGTATCTACTGAGTTCCTTCTGTATATCAGATTCTCCTGTAATACTGTCATCAGAGACAGATGTGTTTATTTCTTCTAATAAACAAAGTTAAATTATATAATGAAGAGAAATTTGATACTGATATCTGATATGCTGAAAAAATTGGGAAATCAGATTATTTATTAATTTAAACACCATAATCTGAGTTTGTAACTCTGGGGAAGAGGTGACATTTGAAATGGAACCTAGATTAGAAGAAGTTCCACAGAGAGTTCTGGGAAAACAAACGTTTGTGATAGAATGAAATAAGTCATGAGCTGGAGGGAATTTATCATTTACAATAGAGATTCCCCTGAGGTAAAGGCTAGGATGGATGTTTAGACAAAGCAGGCCTGGGAGATGGGATTTAGAACAGGAAGAGCCCTGCAGGGTCCTCAGATGCTGTCAGGACAGATGAGTGTGCATGTGGGCAGATGTGTGAGCTGGTGTGAGGTGCTCATATCACAGCCCTGGATACAGGGAGGAAGTGGGCATCAGGGGTCAGGAGCAGAAGGCACAGTGAGTTTGGAGTGGTAAGGTGCAAAAGTCACTGGATCTGTGACTGTGGACAGCAGTAAAGGGAAGCAGTGGTGCAGAGCGGGAGAATTGATGGAGACTTGGGCCTTAGCCGTGGTGACTGTTTATTTAACCACTAACTTACTAGTTTTGTTTGAGAGAGACTCCAGTACAGAAGGTTTGTGAAAATGGAGGACCCTGTTGTTCTCACAAAGGCAGCTGCTGTAAACCACTAGAAACTGATTTTGTGTTGCAAATGTCTCTTCTCCTTCTGCAGCTGGGACTCTGGGCTCCTTGGCTTCACCTTCAATGACATGTTCATCCGCATCTCCACCCGCCTGCCCTCCACATACATCTATGGCTTTGGGGAAACTGAGCACCCAACTTTCAAGATAGACTTGAACTGGCACACGTGGGGCATGTTTTCCAGGGATCAGCCCC
>NW_004949496.1:16451-23443 GCF_000317375.1 Microtus ochrogaster | reverse complement strand
GTGGGATTTTCAGTTGCATGGAAGGACTAATATGCCTCCTATGCACATAACACCCTAAGTCAAATATAATGAGCTAGAAATTCAATGTTAGACATGTTTCTAAGTCTAGTACACCAAGGACTGCGGTTCCCATAACTGAACGATAGTTCTGAATGAAATCCCTACAATTCTTGAGAACTGGATACCCTGGCTATTCTGCCTCATATATTCTTAGTTAACTATTTCAAAATTCTGTGTAAGCTTGCATTTTAAGTCTAAATTATATTTATGAATGTTTAACTTCTTAAATCCAAATGCTTTTTCACAGATCATGTCCTTTGTAACTGTTCACGCAGCTGTGTCTTCTTAGGCTACTGTGTGCCTAAATTTCATGTTATAGACTGAGAATGTCCTTCACCATTCCCTGAATCATGGCTGACCATTGCTCTGTCGGCTATTATCTCCATTCTAATAAGCAGCAGAGGGTAAGATGTAATGAATCACTGACGTAAGGGAGACGTGGTCTCCTGCCCTCGTTTGAGGACCTAACCAGCCACCAAGTTCTGTTTTTAACATGTGTCTCTTTCTGCAGAGAACAGGTTCATTTAATGATGTGAGGATTCACACAGTAGCATTTTATTTGTTTTGTTGTACTGAGGAAAACTGGTGAAGATCATCAGATACCTTGTTTATTATTTCTTCTTGATGTTAGACCATGTAACAAAGTGACTTAATGCCGACAGTCTGCATGTAGGGAGGACATTGTCAGTGCATAATCTAAAGCATAAATTAACTTCTTATTCTTTTGGTTTGTCAAGACAGGGTTTCTATGCAGCTTTGGACCCTGTCCTGAAACTAGATCTTGTACACCAGGCTGGCCTCGAACTCACAGAGATCTGCCTGCCTCTGCCTCCCAAGTGCTGGGATTAAAGGCATGTGCCACAAACACCCTGCTTTGAAGTATAATTTAGACTTTGCTGTGACTACCCCCTAGTGCCTCAATGACAGGATAGACTTACTTGTTTTCCTTGCCTTTTTAACACTTTACGTGTGATTGCTCCAACCTTGAGCTTTTTCTTGGTTTTTATCTTTCTATCTGTCTTCATGTTCTTATAATTTCCTTGTAGCTTTCTATGTAGTAGCTTTCTGTGAACCTTTCCCTCAATCATTTCCTCAAACATTTACTTTTGCCTGTTTTTTCTCTTAGAAGAAGCAGATTCATTTTTATCTCTAATAGACAGAACCTGAAACAACCTGGATACACCTCAACTGATAAAAATGTGTCACATTTCTTCGAAAATGTATCACATTTACACATTAGAGTACTACTCAGTGGTAAAAAAAATGACATCTTGAAATTTGCATGCAAATGGATGGACTGAGAAAAAAACTTCCTGTGTGAGGTAACCAAGACCCAGAAAGATGAACATAGTATGTCCTCACACATAAGTGGGTACTAGCTGTAAAGCAAAGGATATTGCACCTATATCATGATCCTAGAAAGGCTAAGTAACAAGATGAACCCTAAGAAAAACCCATATAGATCCACCTGGTAAGGGCAAATAAACAACATCACCTGACAAAATTGGAGCATGAGGGTGGAGTGAGGGCAGAAGGTGAAGATGAGGAGAGAAAGAAAGCCTGGAGGAGAACTTGAGAGAATAGGATAGTCAAGATGGAAGAAGGACAGACATGGAGAGCAAAGAAAGAGATACCTTGATTGAGGGAATGATTAAGGGGCTAGCAAGAAACCTGACACTAGAGAATTTCCCAGGAATCCACAAGGATGACCCCAACAAAGACTAAGCAATAAGGAGAGGGTGCCCTTTCAAAATTCTTCACAGACCTTGAAGAATAATAATCAACTATATATGGAAAAACAAAAAAAGCCCAGGATAGTCAAAACAATCCTATACAGTAAAGGATCTTCTGGAGTCATTACCATCCCTGACATCAAACTCAATTACAGAGCCACAGTAATGAATACAGACATGTTAATAAACAGTATTGAATCAAAGACCCAGGCATATAGCCACACACATATGTATAGCTGATATTTATAAAGAAACCATAAATATACAATAAAGAAAAGAAGCCTCTTCTATAAGTGGGATTGGTCTAATCATATGTCAGCATGTAGAATTAAATAAATAGATTCATATTTATCACATGGCACAATTTATAGGCAAGTTGAAGCAGAAACCAAATCATAGAATCAGACACACTGTATGTCTTAGTAGAGAAAGTAGGGAATAACCTTTAAAACATTGGCACTTTAAACAGTTTTCTAAACAGAATATCATTAGCAAGGTCCCATAGACATTAAATTTTCCATAATGAAACTGAAAAGCTTCTTTTTATTTTATTTTATTTTTATTTTTCTTAAAAATAAAACAAACTATCATTTTTATTATAGATACCAATCCAAGTTCTCACTCCCTCTCCTCCTCGCATACCTTCCACTTAAACCTCCACCTCCCATCCACTCCACAGAGAGGGTAAGGCACATTGCTTTTGGGAAGGTTCAAGCCCCTCCCCTCTATATCTAGTCCGAGCAATTATGCTTCCATAGAGAATAGGTTTCCAAAAAGCCAGTACAAGCAGCAGGGACAAATTCTAGTGGCGCACCCAGCAGCCCCTCAGTCTGCTCCAGTCATGCAACTGTCAACCACATTCAGAGCGACTAGTTTGGACCTATGCATGTTCCTTCCCTATATGGCTGCTGACGGGTGGGGCCAGCATCCACCACACCAGGGTATGTGAGAAAATCCATGAATATGGTGATATTTTAGGAAAAGTTTTTATCTAATAGTTACATCTTTTTGATCTGGGGGGAAAACCAGAAGCACAGATGTGTTCCTATGTTAAGTTTATCTTGACCTCATTCAGGAAAAAAAAAACAAAACTCTGTAAAATCCCCCTGCTTCTCTCTAATTAGCTCTGGCCACTTCTCTTTGCTCTCTCCATCTCTGTGTGTGTGTCCTGCTGAAACTTATCTGCTCTGTTGCCTCTGCTCTCTGCTGTGCTGCCTCTCTCTGCTCTTCTTTCTCTGCTCCCACAAAGCCAAACTCTGTAAAAGTATAAGGTTCATTTTTTGGGCAAACACTTCTCCAAAGCTATGATAAATCACATAGTTTCTCTCAGGCTATGAATATAATAAATGTCAGGCCAAGGACCATGTAGGGTACTTTCATGCAGTTCCAAGGTGAATGTTCCTACGAAGTAAGTAACTGGTTGACTAAACATTCGGCCTAAGATTGGGACTATGTGCAAAAGTCAATTATTGAGAAAGATATGTCTAACCAATTTGCTTCAATTTGACATTTAACTCACAAACAAACAATACCTGGGAAAATGCCCTCATATGTATTTGTCTCTAGGGGCAACTGCCTGACTTTGAATTTGATCTGAAATTTAAAGTTAGTTTGCCCATGTAAAAGGCTGTTTTTGTGATTGAGAAAACCACAGCTACATGGGTGCCCCATAGATGGAATATTTTTATGAGATAAACACACAAGCAGTGGAAAACACTCAAAGCTGTTATTAGGGAAGAAATGAAGTTAGTCGTGAGAGAAATTACAGAAGGAGCACTGGGTTTCCACAGCCAGTGACTTCGCTGCCATACCAGGTAGGGCCCTACCAGGAATGATGCCTCTGAAGGGTCAATCTGTTGAGCACTAATTGTCGCCTGCTGTATACCACCACAGCAGCTCTGAGAACTTCTGTAAGGCAAAGGACACTGTCAGTAGTGCTGCTGTGAGGGTCAGCTTTCAGCTACTCAGAAACTGAGTCAGAGTCAAAGAAATATCATTCAATTTGGCTTTTCTATCTGAGGGACTAAAACTTAATTCTCTAGTGCCAGTGAGTGGTGTGAAACTTAACTTTCTAGGGCAAGAGAAAAAGGGAAAACCACACACCATTAGGGTCTTTCCATTACCTCTGTCTCAACATTTTATTTTTTTCTTAACTCTAATCAGATGCTACCCATCGATATACCTCTCGACGTCTTCCTTCTAATTGACTTAAATTTAATTTACTAGAAATGTATCAAACTGCATTATTCATCCCATAGAATATGCCTGATGTGATAACCATGAAGGCAAGAATCGGGGATATGCTGAGTAACACAATGAGATCCTTAGAGCCATATATCCTGGGCTTTTACTCCCCCGGGTACACTCATGCATAATATTGCTAACTGCTCAGACATGTCCCATGAGTTCCAATGTGGCCTGTTGGTTTCCTCACAAGGTCCTTGACATGATAAGGCAAAATGATAGCTTTCACAGTGACAAATAATTTTCACAACTCCAAATATAATAGAGGGCTAATACACAAATATATGAAAAAAATTAAGAATCAAGACATCAAAAACAAACAGTCCATTAAATACAGGGTATATAATTTGACAGCTTTGATGAGAAGAATCTGAAATGGCTGTGAAATACTTAAGGAATAGTTCAACATTCCTATACAACATGGAATGGAAATTAAAACTACTTTTGGATTTCATCTTACACCTGCCATAATGGCTCAGATCAATAATGCAAGTGAAGGTTAAATGTAGACAAAGATGTCAAGCAAGGGGAAACTTAAGGCTGGTTGAAGTGAAAGGTATATACCCACTATGGAAAACAATATGGAAGTTCCACTTAAAATTGCCAACTGATCTACCTCAAGATCCATCTATACCACTCTGGGGCATATACCCAAAAGATACCACATTCAACCACAAGGATAATTGTCAACTTTGTTCATAAAAGTTTTATTCATAATAGGAACTGGAAACATCCTAGATGTCCCTCAAAAAAGATGTATAAAGGACATGAGGTATCATTACACAATACAGTATTACACAGATGACAAAAAGGGCACCATGAAATTTGGAGATAAATGGGTGGAACTAGAAAAATATTATCCTGAGCAGTACACCCCAGGCATAGAAAGATATGTTATATGCATTTACAAGAAGATGCTATTATATACAGGATAACTAAACTCTAATACACAGAGCAAGAGAGGTTAAATAAGAGTTTTAACACTGATGGATGAAATTCATGAAAAGGGAAAACAGGATACATTTTATGGATGGATGGGAACAGGTGGAATTACATGAGAGAGGGATGGAAATGGGGGAGAGTTTGTGGAGGAAAAAACTGAAAAAATGGGAACTTATGGGGCAATATGGAGTCCTGGTGCAGTGCAATAGAAACTATTAAGATCTGTGAGGATGACCCCAGCAAGGACTCCTAGGAATGGATAATATGCAACATAAACCACTCATCATCACTAACCAGGTTAGGCTGCCAGTTCTAAGACTGAGGCAGGAACCCAACCACAAAATATATGACTTACAACCTGCCCTGTCTTCAATATGTACTGGGTAATGTTTTCTCAGAGCTTGTTGAAGTGTCCAACAAGGGACTTGTGATCTGGAGGAGAGGTGAGGTAGGGAGGTGTTTGGAATGGGGAAAGGGAGAAAAAACTGTGCCATGGATATTGAAAGAGAGAAGAATAAAAAAGAAAAGCAAAAAAAAGTTTCCATGGCATATCATTGTGAAAACAGCAAGTACAGAAAAAAAGGAAAATGTACTGAAAGTTGGAGGTAAAACAACACAAGTCACATATAAAGAAAAACTAACTCATAAGAATAACATCTGATGTGTCATTGAAAATTTTGAGACACAGAAGAATCTGGAGCACTTTATTTCAAGTTCTAAATATCAATGTTTGATTTCCTAACGATTATACCCTGCTAAAATATTTGCCAAAGTTTTAGGACAATAAAAGAATTTCCATGATATAAACAGTGTAAAAAATATTTGCCAATACTGCAAATATAAAGAAATTATCCAATGAATTTCCTTCTCCAGCTGCAGGTAAGAATGAGCATATCAGGGCGGAGGCGGCAGGAACCCGGACGGCTGAGGTGACTGGAACCCTCTGCAGCCGGCAGGGACCGGCTGGGACTGGAGTGGCAGCAGAGGACACAGGCCACAGGCGGCGGGAATCATAGTGGCAGCAGAAGCTGGCTGCAGGGACCGCTCACAACACCGAGAGCAGACCGCCCCACTACAATTAAATCAAAGAGGTAGGCCTTTTGTTGGGGAGGTCCCTGGCAAAGGAGGAGCCGGGTCCTATTCCTGAAGACCCTTCTGAGGGGTGAGATGGATCTTGGCCCCCGACAGGAACCAGAAAACAGAGCGACGCCATTTTGTAAGAGGAGCCCCTGGCCAGCAGGGAAACCTGAACCAGTTTTAACAGACCCCTTAGATAGCATCGATAGGAGGAGATGGGCAGGCACCAAGGCAAGAATTCACCCAATAATCTGAAAAACAGCATGAAAACACCAGAACCCAATGATCTAACAACAGAAGGTCTTCAACATCCTAACAGAGAAGAAGTGGAAAAAATTGACTTTATGAAAGCAATAGAGTCCCTTAAACAACATGTGAAAAATGCCCTATAGAAATGGATGAGAAGTATAACCAAAAATTTGAAGAAATGAGTAAATAGGTACATAATACCCTGGGAAACCAAGAAAGAACGATCAAACAGGTAATGGAAACAAATTTTGGCTAACTGGCATTTTCAAGTGCAAGCGCTGAATCTGAATTCACAGTTGGTCCTGATCTGACAAATATGTGTATCACTGAAAATTTATGGAGATGAATTTTTTTATTTTCTCTTAATCTAGCTTTTGTCTTTTAGTAGACATTTTAGTAAAGAACTTACTTGAGATTGTTAAAAAAAAAGAATTGAAAACTGAAATGGAAGCAAGGAAGAAAACACAAACTGAGGACCAGCTGGATATGAAAAATCTAGGTCCATGAGCAGAGACTACAGAAACAAGCATAAGCAATAGAATACATGAAATAGAAGAAAGAATCTCAGATTCTGAGGACACCATAGAGAAAATAAATGCACTGATCAAAGAAAACTGCAAAGCCAACAAATTCTCATCACAAAACATTCAGGAATTATGGGACACAATAAAAAGACCAAACCTAAGA
>NW_004949496.1:14173-14810 GCF_000317375.1 Microtus ochrogaster | reverse complement strand
GAATTCAATGAAAATAAAGGGACAACATACTCAAACCTATGGGACACTATGAAAGCAGTGCTAAGAGGAAAGTTCATAGCACTAAGTGGCCATTTAAAGAAAACAGAGAAAGCATACATCGGAGACTTAACAGCACACCTGAAAGCTTTAGAAAAAAAAGATGCAGACGTGCCCAGGAGGAGTAGAAGACTGGAAATAATCAAACTGAGGGCGGAAATCAAGAAAATAGAAACACAGAAAACAGTCCAAATAAACAAAGAAACAAAAAGTTAGTTCTTGGAGAAAATCAACAAGATCGACAAACCCCTATCCAAACTAATTAAACGACAGAGAGAGGACACTCAAATTAATAGATCAGAAATGAAAAGGGGGACATAACCACAGACACAGAGGAAATTCAGAGACTCATTAGATCTTACTACAAAAGCTTGTATGCCAAAAAACTGGAAAATGCAAAAGAAATGGACATTTTTTTAGATAAGTACCATATAAAAAAGCTAAACCAAGACCAGGTGAACGATCTAAATAGACCTGTTATTCACGAAGAACTAGAAACCGTTATCAAAAATCTCCCTTCCAAAAAAAGCCCAGGACCAGATGGTTTCAATGCAGAATTCTACCAGAACTTCCAAGAAGA
>NW_004949496.1:0-10134 GCF_000317375.1 Microtus ochrogaster | reverse complement strand
TGGAGAAAAAAAACAGAGCTATTATTTTTCCTTTAAAATAATATTCAGGGCAGCGACCTGGTCCAGAGACAGCAATCTCCATCAGACCAGGATACAGGGGAGTAACTGCTGAGCAAATGAGCCAGATTCAGAACATGCTGAGGGTCCGTACATGAATGTGGGACCTTCAAAGGAGTAGATCTAAGCCTGTGGGTCAGGGCATGAGTCTAGGACCTCCCAGGAACTAGGTGTGAGCTAGGACCTCTGCCAGTCTGGGCATTGGTTTGGGACATCAAAGGGAACATGCAGGAATCTGGAACCTCTGCAGGTCCGGGAATGAGTCTGGGACCTCTGAGGGAGTAAGGCTGAGCCAGGTCCTCTGCAGTTCTGGGTGCACCAGAGCCTGGGAACTCCGAGGCTGTGGACTGGAGCCAAAAGCCTTTGCAGGACCAAAACCAAGCCAGGGACACCTGCAAGAGGGGATTCAGACCAGGATTTACAGAAACAGGTAAAAACCAGCAACCTAGGCCAAAGAAGTACCAGTCTACAATTACCCTTTTTTCTTAATTGCTTGTTGCTAATATCCAAAATAGACAAGGGAATTTTGAAAGCCAATGGATGGAACTAGAAAAAAAAATCACCCTGAGATAATCCGGACTCAGAAAGATAAATACAGTAATTATTCATTTCTAAGTGGATATTAACCATGAAATAAATAAGAAGCAAGCTACAATCCTTAGAACCAGAAAAATTAGCTAAAGAGAAAGGTCAAAGGGAGACACACAGATCTCCCTGTGAGGGGGAAATAGAAAAAATATTGCAAGAAGACATGGGGCAGGTGGGGACAGAAGCAGACACCCTCATTAGGATCACCTTCATAAATTCCAGGAAATTTCTTCTGTACTCAAATGCACCCAAACTACAGTTGTCTCTCAATATACTTTCTCCATCCCAACTACCTCAACAACCTAACCCCCCACTTCTTTCCTCATCTGCTTCTGTCCCCACTTGCCCCAAATCTGCTTGCAATAGGTTTTCTGTGTGTCTCCCTTTGATCTTTCTCCTTTTTTCTAGTTTCATCCATTGGCCTTCAAATTTCGTGATGTCATTTTGTTAAACTGCTGAGTAATACTCCATTGTGTAAATGTACTACATTTTCTTTATCCATTCTTTGGTTGAGGGACATCTAAGTTGTTTCCAATTTCTGACTATTATGAACAAAATATTAATGAACATAGTTGAACAAGTGTCCTTGTGATAGGATTGAGCAACCATTGTGTATAGCCCAAGAGTGTATAGCTGGGTCTTGAGATAAACCAGTTACCAATTTTCTGAGTAATACCATATTGATTTCCATGGTGACTGTACAAGTCTGTGCTCCCACGTGCATGGAAGAGTGTTCTCCTTGTTCCCTCATCCTTGCTAGCATGAGTTGTCACTTGTGTTATTGATCTTAGCAATTCTGAAAGGTGTAAGTCATTCTGACAGGTGTAACATGGAATCTCAGAGTGATTTTGGTTTGCATTTTCCTAATGGCTAAAGATGTTGAATGTTTCTTTAAGTGTTTCATAGTCATTAGATTCCTCTGTTGAGAATTCTGTTTAGAATTCTCTACCCCATTTTAATTGGATTATTTGTTTTTTTTATACCGAATTTCTTGAGTTCTTTATATATTCTGGATATTAGTCCTTTATTGAATGTGGAGACTGTGAAGAACTTTTCTCATTCTTTAGCCTGCTGTTTTGACTTATTTACATGTTTTTTGTCCTACAGGTGCTTTTCATTCTCATATGGTCCTATGTATTAATTGTGCTGGAACAGGCCCTTACTCTATTGCTCCCCAATGTAAGAATCATGGTTTAGGAGTCAGAGGTTGGAAGGCATCTCCGGAATTTAAACTTGCAGCTCAGCAGTTCCCCTCTGCTGTGGGTACACTTAGCTCATGCATTTCAAAGGCCACTTTCATTGTTTTGCTGTCCCAGGATCACAATGGGCAATTGTGATTGGACACTGGCATGGAACTAATGTACCTCAGACTGGCAGTTCCTTGCTTTCCAGAGCCCTTCTTCATTACATTCTCTTAAATCTGGCTGTTAACATAAAGTCAAGGTCATAAAGACAGAAGTAAGCCAGACCATCCACATCCAAGGTACTACCCTCCTGTGTAGACCTGCCTGGATGCGAAACCGCTGTGTAACCAAGGCTCCTGGAATGTGGAGAAATCCATCTCTGCATGTAAGTTCTGGAGTCACAGGAAAGCAACACCATGCCTGACTCAAGAAGGGTGGTAAAATCTAGAACTTGAAAATTGATTTTTATTCATAAAAATAGTAATTTTATTCAATAGGGGCATTAGTCAGTATATACAGTGTAGAGCCTTAACCAACTATTAAAACAAGAAAAAATAATTAACAAAAATGAACAAAATTTAAACCAAAGCAAAGAAAAAATACCCAAGCAAATGAAACCCAAACCAGAATGCTGCCCCCTCCAAATTAAGCTAAAAATATCCTCTAGCTCTAGATCCAACAAAACCATCGAGAGCATCTGGCTCTCAAAGGACACCAACGGTGACCAGACCTCCTCTATAAATGCTTAGTCAGGATTGGTCATGCCCATCCAGGCTTTGAAATTGGAGAATCCCCAGACATTTTCTTTATGGATGATCAATGAGTATCCAGGTGAGGGATGCTGTAGTCTCTGTAGTGCGTTATCTTCACCAACAGTTTCCTGCGACATGGAGTCTCCCTCAGTACTGCACAGGAGAGGGAATCCTGTTCTTTTCCCTGTGGTGTGTACAGATTACAGCACGGCATCAGTACAGTCTTTCTTGTGAGATTCCTCACCACATATGGAGGGCACAGCCAGCTTACTAAGGACATGGAGAGTAAACTGGCAGAGTAAGCCTTGTTAAGCAACATATCCTCCCCATGCTGCTGTGTGCCACTCAGGGTCCACCTGCTGACTGATGTCGGGATTCTGAGTCATTCTTGGTTGGTCCTCTGAATCTCGCGCTTCTTTTGAATGATTTTTTTTTCTCCAGGAATGGTGCACCAACAGAACATGAATCAGATTGGGGATGGATCCCCTGCACTAGGTGGATATTTTCCTCACTGGTTTGTTCACATCTAAGATGAGGTGTCTGTTTTTCAGTAGGTGTTGCTGCTAGAGTGGAGAATGTGTGAAGCTTCCATCAGCCTCCTCATTTCTCCAAAGTGGAGCTGTCAGAGAAGGAAAGACAATCAGACCCATAGGAAGCCTCACTGGACCACAGCCTAGACAAAACCAGGGCCTGTCCACACATGGGAAACAAACGTCAAGGAGGAAAACCCACCCCATGAATGCCAACGTTGCGGGGGACAGGACTCAATGGTGGCTCCTTGGCCTGGCACACTCAGGGCTCCTGCTGCAGCAAGTCTGTCTGCAGGAGGCTCTCATCCTGTACTGTGGCCTCTTCCAGATCATGCTGGAGGTTTTCAAACCTAGGGGAGGAAGCCAGCTGGCACACAGGTCTGTTAGGGCCATGCCCTGCCAGCGTTTGAGCTCCCACCAGGTCTACTCAACTGCACAATGAAGCATTACATTTGAGCTGGGCTCATTCACTCCTTGCTTCCTCAAGGATAAGACAACACCTGGCTTTCTTTTTTTCTCTACTTTTAAAGCTACTAGAAATTGAGCTGAAAAATACACACCATGGTGAACTATAAAAACAGTCCATTTCTCCAATAGTTCAGATACATTCTTTTGAAAAAAACAGCAGCATAGCCGGGCGGTGGTGGCGCACGCCTTTAATCCCAGCACTCGGGAGGCAGAGGCAGGCGGATCTCTGTGAGTTCGAGACCAGCCTGGTCTACAGAGCTAGTTCCAGGACAGGCTCCAAAGCCACAGAGAAACCCTGTCTCGAAAAAAACCAAAAAAAAAAAAAAAAAAAAAAAAAAAAAAAAAAAAAAAAAAAAAAAAAAACAACAACAAAAAAAAAAAACAGCAGCATAGCAATGTCCGAGTCACAGTTCAGTAGATAGATATTCATGGCCTTGAACAGATGCCAGGAAACTGTAAGCAACCTGGGAAATTAACTGCATGAAGCCCTCTAGGGGAGCATACACAACACTGCATAGAAGGCTCGATTAATTCCTTCAGCACAGAAACTTCCTAGTGTTCAACGTGTCAAATTCTAAATCTGATTTTAATACCAGAGAAACCTTTTTATAGGAAACAGATGCAAACTTCACAGAACCCATAGTCAATAAGAATGTGCACACGTAAATCTGCCCAAGTGTAGGATTTTATCTCTAAAGTTGATACTCCTGGAGGAAAATAAAGTGGCAGGAGGAGACACCATTTTCCACAATTAACACTGTCCCTGTTAGGTCTGGAATTACCATAGGCAGGATCAATGCACTCAGAACACATGAGAGCACTCAAAAGTGAAGAAGCACACACAATTGAGTTTGATTAAGGATAACACATATTGCTTCTGTGCAGACATTTCTGTTGACTGAGCCAGCCCAATACTCTCAGATGTTCTTTCCCTGGCTGTGACTGAAAAGTCATGCAAATGTCCAGGAACCCAAATAGGACAGAGATTCAGGTACTGGAGAACTACTTGGTATAACTCCCTCTTCGGGACCTGGGATCCTACCTTGTCTGGGAGACAGCGAAGTGATTCTGCAGCTTTTCTGCCAAGACTATTTGCTTGGTGACCAGATCCCTCTGCTTCAGCAGGTATTGCAGTCTTTCCTCCAATTTTTCCTGTTTCTGTTCATTGGAAGTTTATGTTCTTATTGAATGGTTGGACACTCAAATGCACACAGACACAGATATTTCTGAATACACACTCCTGGACATACATGTACAAGCATATACACATACAACAAAATTACAGGAATTAATCATTCCATATCTCTCTATAATGTAGCCTCTTTAATACCTAACAAAATTGGCCTCAAACCAAAAATAATCAAAAGAGATGGGAAGGGCACACCACAAAGATTTCAATTCATTTTTTCCTTTTCTTTTTTTTGGGGGGGAGGTGGGGGGTTGGGGGACAGGGTTTCCCTGTAGGTTTGGAGCCTGTCCTGGAACTAGCTCTTGTAGACCAGGTTGGCCTTGAACTCAGAGATCTGCCTGCCTCTGTTTCCCGAGTGGTGGGATTAAAGGCATGCACCACTGCTGTTTGGCCAACATTTCAATTCTTAACATCTATGCCCTAAGTACCCTTGCAATAGAAACACTACTATAGCTTACAATGTACATTGACCCCCACACGCTGATATTTGGGAACTTAAATACTCCAGTCTCACCAGTGTGCAGGTCATGCATACGAAATTAATAAATTTTGGATTAACTGAAGTTTAAACCAAATAAGCATAACAGATATTTAAAGAAAACTCTAACCGAAGTCATAAGAGTGTACCTTCTGAACAGCTTTCCAAGAAACTTTCTCCAAAACTGATCACATACTCAAACCAAAAGCAAGTCTCAACATATATAAGAAATTTGAAATCATACCCTGTACCCACCAGAACACCATGAATTAAAACTGTATATTAACAACAGAAAGAAAAGAAAGCATATAAATTGATGGAAACTGAAGATCTCTATATTGAATGAACAGTGGAGCAAAAATAAAGAATTTAAACACTTTCTAGAATTCAATGAAAATGAATACATAATATCCCCAAACTTATGGGATACAATGAAAGCAGTGCTAAGGGGAAATACATAGCATTAAATGCCTACAGTAAAAAAATGGAGAGATATTACAGTAACAACTTAATAGGGAACCTCAAAAGCATTGAACAAAAGAAGTAAGTATGTCTAAGAGGAATAGACAAGAAGTAATCAAACTGAAATCAATAACATAGAGATGAAGAGAACAAAACAAAGATTATCAATGAAACAAAGAATTGGTTTTTAGAGAAAATCAACAAAATAGATAAAAACTTATCCAAACTAAATAAAGATGGGCAGAATATATTTAAATTAATAAAATCAGAAACCAAAAGGAGATGTAACAACAGAACCTGAGAAAACCTAGAGAATCACAAGGACATACTTTAAATCATGTACTTCATCAAATTGTAAAATCTAAAAGAAATGGATAATTTTATCAATAGGTACCACTTCCCAAAGTTAAATAAAAATCAGACTTATATCCCCCAGTGAAATAGAAGCCATCATTAAAAGTCTCCCAAGGGAAAAAAAAAACCTAGGGCCAAATGACTATAGCACAGAATTTTACCAGACTTTAAAAGAAGAGTTAATTGCAGCACTCCTCAAATTACTTCACAAAATAAAAAAAAAAGCAGGAGAAATATTGCCCAATTCACTTTATGAGGCCACAGTTACCTCGATACTCAAACCACAGAAAGACTAAACAAAGAGACTTTACTTATAGACCTATTTCCCTCATGGATATAGATGCAAAAGTACTCAAAAAATACTTTCAAACCAAATCCAAGAATATGTCAAAAATATCATCTATTATGATCAAGCAGGATTTAACCTAGAGATGTAGGGATAGTTCTCGTGTGAAAGGTATTTTTTTTATGTGTTGCTTTCATTGGTTAATCAATAAAGAAACTGCTTGGCCTGATAGGGCAGAAATTAAGTAGGTGGGGAAGATGGAACTGAATTCTGGGAGGAGGAAAGCAGAGTCAGAGAGATGCCAAGGATCCCCTGACTAAGACGAATGCCTGTTAGAATCTTGTTTGTGAGCCACAGCCACATGGAGATACACAGATTAATGGAGATGGGTTAAATTAATGTAGGAGTTAGCCAATAAGAAGCTAGAACATATAGACCAAGCAATGATTTAATTGATACGGTGTCTGTGTGGCTATTTCAGGACTAAGCTAGCCGGGTAGCCAGGAGGAATAAGCAGGCCCTCTCCTTGCAATATAGTTCAACATATGAAAATTAGTAAATGTAATGTACCATATAAACTGAAAGAAAAACATTATGTTTATCTTACTAGAGACAAAAAGTCATTGAAAAAATCCAATACCCTTTCATGATGAGAGTTATGGAGATATTATGGATACAAGGCCATACTATAACATAACAAAGACAACTGACGGCAAGCTTATGGCCAACATCAAATTAAATGTAGAGAAATTCAAAGTAATTCTAGTAAAATCAGAAGCAAGGCAATGCTGTCCACTTTAAACATATCTATTCACTATAGAGCTTAAAGATATGGTTAGTGCAATAAAACAACTGAAGCAGATTATGGGGATATAAATTGGACAAAGTATCATTACTTAAAGATGATAAGATTGTATATATAAATGACCCTAAAAGTTCTACCAGAGATCTCCTACAGTAGAGAAACACCTTCAGTAAAGTGGCTGGATACAAGATTATCTCAAAAAATTATTAGCCCACATATATATGAATGATAAATGGACTGAGAAAGAAATGAGAGAAACCACATTCTTCACAATATCCAAAAACAATATAAAATGTCTTGTGGTCACTCTAACCAAGAAAGTGAAAGACTTATCTTATAGAAACTTTAAGTCTTTGAAGAAAGAAGCTGAAGAAGATATTAAAAAAATGGAAAGATCTCCCATGCTCGTGAATGAGTTGGATCAATATAGTAATAATAGTCATCCTACCAAAAGTAATTTCAAAATCAACACAATCCCCAAAATTTCAACACAATTCTTTACAGACATTGAAAGGGCATTTCTCAACTTTATATGGAAAACCAAAAAAACATAGGCTAATTTAATCAATCCACAACAGTAATAGAACTGCTGGAGGTATTACGATCTCTGATTTCAAGCTGTACTACACAGATAAATAATAAAAACAACAAGGTATTGGCATAAAGCAGATACATTGATCAATGAAATCTAATTAAAGACCCAGACGTGAATCCTCACACCGATGGACTTCTGATTTTTATAAAGAAGCCAGAGGGACAGATTGGAAAAGAGAAAGCATCTTCAACAAATGGTGCTGGTCAAACTGGGCATCGACACATTGAAGAATGCAAATATATAGATATTATTTGCACTGTACAAAGCTCAAGTCCAAGTGGATGAAAGACCTCAACATAAAACCAGACACATTGATCCTGATAGAGAATTTAGGCAATAGCCCTTAACACAAAAGCAGAAGAGATGACTTTCTGAAGAGAACACTGGCAGTTCAGGCACTAAGATCAACAATTAATAAAAGACCTCATGAAACTGACAAGCTTCTGTAAGGCAAAGGACACCATTAGTAGGAGAAAATGGAGGCCTACAGAATAGAAAAAGATTTTCATCAACTCCATATCTGACAGAGGCTAATATCCAAAATATATAAGGCAGTCAACAGACAAATAATCAACAAATCAAATCATTCATTTAAGAAATGTGACATAGATCTAACAGAAAATTCTCCGAATCACAAACAGCTGAGAAACACGTAAAGAAATGTTCTATATTCTTAGCTATCAGGGGAATTTGAACTAAAAACTCCTTTGAGATTCCATCTTAAACCTGTCAGAAAATGGTTAAGGTCAATGGCATGAATGACAGCTCATGGTGGTGTGGGTTTGTAGCAAAGGGAGCACTCCTCCATTTCTGGTGGGAGTCCAAACTTGTCCAGCCTCTATGGAATCAATACGGTAGTTCCTCAGAAAATTTGGAACTGATTTACTGTAAAACCTAGATACACCATTCTTGGACATATATCTAAAGGATGCTCTATCCTATCCCAAGAACACTTGCTCAAATATCTTCACAGTGGCATTATTCACAATTACAAGAAACTGGAAAAAACGTTCATGTCCCTCAATGGAAGAACGGATAAAAAGCAGGCAGTACATTTACAGAAGGAAATATTACTTGGCTGTTTGAAAAATGACATTCAATTGCTATTGTAAGCAAATGGGTGGAACTAGGAAAAATCAAGCTGACTGAGATAAGTGAGATCCAGAAAGACACATATGATATGAATTCACTTATATGTGGGCATCAGTTGTTAAGTAATTGATAATCCAGCTACATTCCATGACCCAGATAAGTTAGGTAAAGCAAAGGTCACTAAAGGGAAGACAAGAATTTCCCTGTGAAGAGAAAATAGAATAGATTTTGCAGGTGAACTTTGATTGGGTGGGGAGAGGATGGAAAGGAATCATGTGGGGGGAGAGATGGAGGAAGAGTGCAGAGAGACAGTTGAAGTTGGGGGGCTCCCAGAGGCTGCTATAGAAAGTTAGTACAGATAAAATCTTCCTGTAATCTATGTGGGGGATCCTAGTTAGGACTTCTAGTAGTGGAACATACAGTGTCTGAACTGACCATCTTCTGTAGCCAAGAAAGGCTTCCACTGCTGAGACTGGATTGCATTCAGTTGAATATTTGGCTGGAGGATACTCTGTGGAGATCCATAAATACCTCTGGCTCATACTAGGAAGAGTGTTGCTCTCTGAAAACTAACAGTGGGGTCCCATTGTTGTGGACAACATCTCGCCATCATTGAACCTAGAGAGGTCAAGCTGTTGCCTGCATGGAGCCTTCACCCATATGTTCTATTCTGTTTGGCATGGGAAGGTACTCTTCAGGTTACAGAAAGAGAAACATGACATCAACTCAGCCACAAAAACCTAGACATGCAATCTGTCCTCCTTGCAAGTTATGCTGGGGCACTGTTGAACAGAAGTTGCAAAAGTGGCCATACAATGTCTGGCTTAACTTGAGGCTCATGCATGGAGAGGCATGGAGAGGCAGTCCATGCCCTACAGTTTTTGGATGGCTAGAAACTGAAGACCAAATAGCCCAGACACATAGGGTAGAACCAAACATATCTTAAAAAATCAATGAAATCATTCTTATTATTCCTCATAATGTTCTGCTATACTCATAGCTTGGTGCCTTGCTGGTCATCATCAGAGAGCTTTTCTCTAACAGCAGATGAGGGCATAGACCCATAGACAGACACAATATGGAAGAGAGTGTCTAAATTGGAACTTTCTATCAGTCCCACCCATAGGAGCTCAGGAAACCCTTCAGAAGAAATGGGGAGGGGAAATTTTTGGCATCAGAGGTAATGACGGGGTGGAGGACACTAGAACATCGCCCACTCACTCAAGTAAACAGGGTTCACATAGGCTCACAGAGATTGTTGCAGCAAGCATGGGGCCTGCATGGGTCTGCACCA
>NW_004949495.1:0-23604 GCF_000317375.1 Microtus ochrogaster | reverse complement strand
GAAGGGGAAGCTAGAGGGGAACAGAGAAGTAAGAAATGGAAAGTGGAGCCAGGAGGGAACAGACAGAAGTAAGATATGGAAATTAGAGCCTGGAGGGGAACAGATAAAAGTAAGACATGGATAGTGGAGCCTGGGGTGAACAGACAGAATTAGAACATGGAAAGAGGAGCCTGGAGGGGAACAGAAAGAAGTCCAAGAAAGTGGAGCCTGGATGAAAACAGACAGAGGTAAGTCATGGGAAGTGGATCCAGAAGTGGAACAGAAAAAAGAGTCGTGGAAATGTGGCCTGGAGTGGAACGGACAAAGGAAAGACAAAGAAATGGGAAGATAGACTGGAAAAGACAGAAGTAAGACATGTAAAGTGGAGCCTGGAGGGGAACAGATAGAGGTAATACTTGGAAATGGGATCTTGGAAGGAAACAGACAATAGTTAGACCTGGAAAGCAGATCCTGGAAGGAACAGACACAAGTAAGACATGGAAAGCGGAGTCTTGAAGAAAACAGACAAAAGACCTAGAATGTTGTGTTAGGAGTGGTGGGGCTGCGTCCCCAGCACCCGGCCACGCACATGGCTAGCTTATGCCCCAAAATAATTACACAGAAACTGTTTTCTTTTAAACACTGCCTGACCCATTAGTTTCAGTTTCTTATTGGCTAGCTCTTACATATTGATCTAACCCATTTCTATTAATCTGTGTAGCCCACGAGCTGGCTTACCAGGAATGATCTTAACCTGCATCTGCCTGGAGTGGGAGAATCATGGCGACTCCTGAGTCGGGTTCTTTCTCCCAGCATTCTGTTCTGTTTTCTCCGCCTACCTATGGGTTGGCCTATCAAATGGGTCTAGGCAGTTTCTTTGTTAATAAGAAATCACTCCCACATCACTAGAAAGGGGAATCTGGAGGGGAACAGGCATATGTAAGACACGGAAAGGGTAGCAGGGAGGGGAACTGACAGAAGAAGACATGGAAATTGGAGAATGGATCAGAAAAGACATACAAAAGAGAGGGAGATGGGAAGCTGGAGGGAAACAGACAGAAGTCAGACATGGATAGAGGAGGCTGGAGGAGAACCAACAGGGTAAGACATAGAAATTGGAGCCTGTGGGAAAGCAGACAGAGGAAATTTATGGAAATTGGAGGCTTTAGGGGAAAAAAGAAGTCAGTCATGGAAAAGGAAGGCTAGAGTGGAACAGACAGATAAGTAAGAAATGGAAAGCAGAATCTAGATGGGAACAGACACAGGTAAGACATGGAAAGGGGAGCCTAAATGGGAACAGACAGAAGTAAGACATGGAAATGGGAACATGGAGGGGAACAGACAGAGAAAATAGCAAATTGGAGGCTGGAGGAGAACAGACAGAAGTCAGACATGGAAAGAGGACCCTGGAGGGGAAGATACAGAGGGAAAACATGAAAAGGGCAGCTTGGAAGGGATCAGACAGAGGAAAGACAGGAACATGGAAGACTGGAGGGAATAGATTCAGAAGTCAGACATGGGAAGTAAGCCTGAAAGGAAACAGACAGAGGTAAGATATGGAGACAGGAGCCAGGAGGGGAAGAGACAGATAAGTAAGACATGGAAAGTTGAGCCCAGAGGGGAACAGACAGAAGTATGACATGGAAAGGGGAGCTTAGAGTGGAACAGACAGAGGTAAGTCTTGGAAAGGGGATCATGAAGTGGAACAGACAAAGGAAAGTCAGGGAAATGTGAGGTTGGAGTTGAACAGACAGAAGTCATACATGGAAATGGCAGCCTGCAGGATAAGAGACAGAAGTAAGACATGGAAAGGCAAGCCTGGAATGGAACACCCAGAGAAGTTAGAATTGAGGAACCAAGCCTGGAGTGGAACAGACAGAGTTAAGACATAGAAACTGGAGCCTGGAAAGGAACAGAAAAAAGAATGACAGGGAAATGGGAGCCTGGAGGGGAACAGACAGAGAAGTAAGACATGGAAACTGTAGCCTGGAGGGGAACAGACAGAGGAAAGACATGCAAATTGGAGGTTGAAGGGAACCACACAGAAGTAAGACATGGAAAAGGGAGGCTTGAGAGAAATATACAGTGAAGTAAACATGGAATGTGGGGCTGGAGTGTAACAGAAAGAAACAAGACATGTAAAATAGAGCATAGAGGGGAACAGACAGAAGTAAGATAAGGAAAGGGGACCATGGAGGGGAACAGACAGGTAAAACTTGGAAATGGGAGTCTGGAGTGGATCAGACAGAGGAAAGACAGGGAAATGGGAGACTGGAGTAGAGCAGACAGAAGTAAGATATGGAAACTGGATCCTGGAAGGGATCATACAGAGGAAAGAAAGGGAAATGGGAGGCTGGACAAGAACAGACCCAGAAGTCAAACATGGGAATTAAGCCTGAAAGGAAACAGACAGAGGTTAGATATGGAAACTGGAGCCTGGAGGGGAAGAGACAGAGAAGTAAGATGTGGAAAGGGGAACCTGGGTGGAACAAACAGAATAAGACATGGAAATGGGATCATGGATGTGAACAGACATAGGAAAGAGAGGGAAATGGGAGGCTGGAGGGAAACAGACAGAAGTCAGTCATGGAAAGGGGAGGCATGAAAGGAACGGACAGAGAAGTGAGATACAGAAATTGGAGCCTGGAGCAGAACAAACAAAAGTAAGACATGTAAAATGGAGACTGGAGGGGAACAGACAAAGGTAAGACATGGAAAGTAGAGCCTGGAGGGGAGCAAACAGAAGTAAGACATGGAAAGTGGAACATGGAAATGAACACAGAAAGGAAAGACAGGAAATTGGGGGTGTTGGACGGGAACAGACAGAAGTAAGTCATGGAAAGTCAAGCCTGGATGGGAACATGCAGAGGAAAGACATACAAAGAGGAGCCTAATGGAAAACAGACACAAGTAAGACATGGAATGCAGAGCCTGGAGGGGAACAGACAAAGGTAAGACAAGGAAAGAGTAGCAGGAAGGGGAACAGACACAGAGGTAAGACATTGAAATGGGATCCTGTAGGGGAACAGACAGATGTAAGACATGCTAATGGGAGCATGGAGGGGAACAGGCATGGGAAAGAGGGAAATGTGAGGCTAGAGGAGAACAGACAGAAGTAAAACATGGAAACTGGATCCTGGATGCTAACAGACAGAGGAAAGACAGGCAAATGGGAGTCTCTAGGGGAACAGACAGAAGTCAGACATGGAAAAGGGAGGCTAGAGGGGATCAGACAGAGAAGTAAGACATGGAAAGTGGAGACTGGAGGGGAACAGACAGAGGAAAAACATGCAAGGGGAACCTGGAATGGAATAGAAAGAAGTAAGACATAGAGAGTGGAACCTGGAGGAGACTCGACAAAAAGAAAGACATGCAAATTGGATCCTGGAGGGGAACAGACAGAATGAGGACATGGAAAGTGGAGCCTGGATGAGAACAGAGAGAGGAAAGACAGGGAAGCTGGAGGCTAGTTGGAAACATACAGAAGTCAGTCATTGAAAGAGGAGGCATGAGGGGAACAGAGAGAGAAGTAAGACATGGAAATTGGAGCCTTGAGGGGAACAGACAGAAGTCAGACATGGAAAGGGGAGGCATCAGGGTAACAGACAGAGAAGTAAGACATGGAAATTGGAGCCTGGAGAGGAATAGACAAAAGTCAGTCATGGAGAGGAGAGGCTGGATGGGAACAGACAGAGAAGTAAGACATGGAAAGGGGAGGCTAGAGGGAAACAGAAAGAAGACAGACATGGAAAGTGAAGCCTGTAGGGGAAAAGACAAAGGTAAGACATGGAAAGTGGTGGCCAGGAAGAGAACAGACAGAAGTATGACATGGAAAGCAGAGCATGGAGGGGAACAGAACGAGGTAAGACATGGAAAGGATAGTAGGGATGGGAACAGACACAGACATAAGACATAGAAAGGCAAACCTGTTGGGGAACAAACAGAAGTAAAACATGGAAATGGGAGCCTGGATTGGATCAGAAAGAGGAAAGACAGGGAAATGGGAGGCTGGATTGGATCAGACAGAAGGAAGACATGGAAAGGGAAGTCTCGAGGGGAACAGACAGAGAAGTAAGACATGGAAAGTGGAGACTGGAGGGGAACACACAGAGGAAAAACATGGGAAGAGGAGCCTGGACTGGAATAGACAAGTAAGATATGGAAAGTGGAACCTGGATGGGAACAGACAGAAGAAAGGCAGGCAAATGGCAGTCTGCAGGGGAACAGACAGAAATCAGACATGGAAAAGGGAGGCTAGAGGGAAACAGACAGAGAAGTAAGACATGAAAAATGGAGACTGGAGGGAAGAGACAGAGGAAAGACATGGTTTGGGAGCCTAGAGGGGAACAGACAGAATTAAGATATAAAGTGGAACCTGGAGGGGACCCGACAAAAAGAAAGACATGCAAAGTGGATCCTGGAGGGGAACAGATGAAATGAGGACATGGAAAGTGGAGCCTGGAGGGGAACAGACAGAAGTCAGTCATGGAAAGTGGAGGCTGGAGGGAAACAGACACAAATCAGTCATGGAGAGGAGAGGCTGGATGGGAACAGACAGAGAAGTAAGACATGGAAATTGGAGCCTACAGGGAAACAGAAAGAAGATGGGCATGGAAAGTGAAGCCTGTAGGAGAACCGAAAAAGGTAAGACATGGAAAGTGAGGCCAGGAGGAGAACAGACAGAAGTAAGACATGGGAAGCAGAGTGTGGAGGGGAACAGAACGAGGTTATGCATGGAAAGGATAGTAGGGAGAGGAACAGACACAGATGTAAGACATAGAAAGGCGAGCCTGCTGGGGAACAGACAGAAGTAAGACATGGAAAAAGTAGCCTGGAGTTGATCAGACAAAGGAAAGACAGAAAAATGGGAGGCTGTATTGGAACAGACAGAAGTAAGACATAGAAAGTGGACCTTAGAGGTGAACAGATAAAATTAGGACATGGAAAGAGGAGCTTGGAGGGAAAGAGACAAAATTAAGACATGGAAAGGGGAGACTGGATGGGAACTGACAGAGAAGTCAGACATGGAAAGGGGAGCATGGACAGGAACAGACAGAGGCAAGACATGGAAACTGGAGGCTGGAGGGGAGCAGACAGAGAAATGAGACATGGAAAATGGAGTCGCTGGGGAAAAAGTCAGAAGTAAGTCATGGAAAGCAGAACCTGGACGGAAACAGAAAGAGGTAAGACATGGAAATGGGAGCCTGGAGTGGAACAGACAGAGGAAAGACAGGAACATGGGAGAATGGAGTAGAAGAGACAGAAGTAAGACATATAAAGGGAAGCAGGATGGAGAACAGACAGAAGTCAGAATGGACAGAGGAGCCTGGAGTGGAACACACAGAGGTAAAACATGGAAAGTAAATCCTGGAAAGGTACAGACAGAAGTAAGAAATGGAAAGTGGACCTGGAGGGTAACAGATAGAGGAAAGACAATGAAATTGGAGGCTGGAGGGGAAAAGACAGAAGTCAGTCATGGAAAGGGGATGTGGAATGTAAAAGAAAGAGAAGTAAGAAATGCAAAGTGGAGCATGGAGTGGAACAGACAGAAGTAAGACATGGAAAGTGGAGCCTGGTGGGGAAGAGACAGAGTAAAGACATGCAAAGGGGAGGATGGAGAGGAACAGAGAGAGAAGTCAGACTTGGAAAGGAGAGCCTGGAAGAAAAGAGACAGAAGTAAGAGATGGAGAGTAGAGTCTGGAGGGAAACAGACAGAAGTAAGATATGGAAAATATAGCCTGGATGGGTGAGATAGAAGTAAAATATGGAAAGTGGAACCTGGGAAGGAACAGACAGAGAAAAAAACAGGGAAATGGGAGGCTGGAGAGGAACAGAAAGAAGTAAGAGATGGAAAGGGGAGTATTGAGGGGAACAGACAGAGGTAAGACATGGAAAGGTTAGCATGGAGGGGAAAAGACCTAGAAGTCAGACTTGTAAATTCAAGCCTGGAGGGGAACGGTCAGAGGTATGACATAGAAACAGGAGCCTGGAGGGGAACAGACAGAAGAATGACAGGGACATAAGAGGCTCGAGGGGAACAGATAGAAGACAGACATTTAAAGGGGAGGCTGGAGGGTAAGAGACAAGGGCAAGCCATGTAAAAGGAGCCTGGAGGGGAACAGACAGAAGACAGACGTGTCAAGTAGAGGAGCTGAGAGGGGAACAGACTGAGGTAAACCATGGAAAGTAAAGCCTAGATGGGAACAGACAGAAGTTAGATATGGAAATTGGAGCCTGGAGAACAGACAGAGGAAAGACAGTGAAAATGGAGGGTTGAGGTGGAAAGACATATGTCAGTCATGTAAGGCGAAGCTAGAGGGGAACAGACAGAGAAGTAAGAAATGGAAAGTGGAACTGTGTGGGAGGGAGACAGAAGTAAGACATGGAAAGTGGAACCTGGAATGGAACGGACAGAGGAAAGACAGGGAAATTGGAGGCTGAAGTGGACCAGACAAAAGTCAGACATGGAAACTGGTTGCTGGAGGAGATCAGACAGAAGTAAGACATTGAAATGAGATACTGCAGTAGAACAGATGGAGGAAAGACAAAGAGATGGGAGTCTGGATTGGGACAGACAGAAGCAAGACATGGAAAGTGGAGTCTGGAGGTGAACTGACAGAACATGGAAAGAGGAGCCTGGAGGGTAATAGAAAGAAGTCAAGTAGTGGAGCCAGGATGGGAACAGACAGAGGTAAGTCATGGAAAGTGGATCCAGGAGTGGTATAGACAGAGGAAAGACATGGAAAGTGGAGCCAGGAGGGGAACTGACAGAAGTATGTCTTAGAAAGTTGAACCTGGAAGGGAACAGACAGAGAAGTAAGACAAGGAAAGTGGAGCCATGAAGAGAACAGACAGATGTCAGATATGGAAAGGGGAGCCTGGAAGGGAAGAGATAAATGTAATACATAGAAAGGGGAGCCTGTATGGGAAGAGACAGAAGTAAAAAATGGAAAGTGGAGTCTGGAAAGGAACAGACAGAAGTAAGACATGGAACAGGGAGCCTGGAAAAGAACAGATATAGGTAAGACATGGAAATGGGGCCTGGAGTAGAACAGACAGAGGAAAGACAAAGAAATGGGAGGCTAGACTGGAAAAAAAACAGAAGTAAGACATGGAAAGTGGAGCCTGAAGGGGAACAGACACAGGTAATACTTGGAAATGGGAGCTTAGAGGGAAACAGACAAAAGTGAGACCTGGACAGCAGAGCCTGGAGGGAACAGACACAAGTAAGACATGAAAAGCAGAGTCTTGAAGAAAACAGACAAAAGTAAGACCTAGAAAGGGGAACCTGGAGGGGAACAGGCAGATGTAAGACACGGAAAGGGTAGCAGGGAGGGGAACTGACAGAATAAAGACATCGAAATTGGAGAATGGATCAGAAAAGACATACAAAAGAGAGGGAGATGGGAAGCTGGAGGGGAAGAGTCAGAAGTCAGACATGGATAGAGGAGGCTGGAGGGGAACCAACAGAAATAAAACATGGAAATTGGAGCCTGCGGGAAAGCAGACAGAGGAAAAACATGGAAATTGCAGGCTTTAGGGGAAAAAAAAGAAGTCAGTCATGGAAAAGGGAGGCTAGAGTGGAACAGACAGATAAGTAAGAAATGGAAAGCAGAATCTAGATGGAAACAGACACAGGTAAGGCATGGAAAGAGGAGCCTGAATGGGAACAGACAGAAGTAAGACATGGAAATGGGAACATGGAGGGGAATAGACAGAGGAAATAGCAAATTGGAGGCTGGAGGGGAACAGACAGAAGTCAGACATGGAAAGAGGACCCTGGAGGGGAAGAGACAGAGGTAAAACATGAAAAGGGCAGCTTGGATTGGAACAGACAGAGGTAAGTCTTGGAAAGGGGATCATGAAGTGGAACAGACAAAGGAAAGTAAGGGAAATGTGAGGTTGGAGTTGAACAGACAGAAGTCAGACATGGAAACTGGAGCCTGGAGAAGAACAGACAGAGGAAAGACATGCAAAGGGGAGGCTGGAGGGGAACAGACAGAGAAGTCAGAATTGAGAAGTCAAGTCTGGAGTGGAACAGACAGAGTTAAGACATGGAAACTGCAGCCTAGAAAGTAACCGACAAAAGAATGACAGGGAAATGGGAACCTGGAGGGGAACAGACAGAGAATTAAGACATAGAAGGGGGATCCTGAAATGGAAAAGTCAGAGGAAAGACATGGAAATGGGAGGATGGTGGGGAACATTCAGAAGTAAGACATGGAAAGGGGAGGCTTGAGAGGAACATACAGTAAAGACATGGAATGTAGGGCCTGGAGTGAAACAGAAAGAAATAAGACATGTAAAATAGAGCATATAGGAGAACATACAGAAGGAAGACATGGAAAATAAAGCCTGGAGGGGAACAGACAGAAGTAAGACATGGAAAGGGGAACCTGGATGGGAATAGACAGGTAAAACTTAGAAATGGGAGCCTGGAGTGGATCAGACAGAGGAAAGACAGGGAAATTGGAGACTGGAGTAGAACAGACAGAAGTAAGACATTGAAACTGGATCCTGGAAGGGATCATACAGAGGAAAGAAAGGGAAATGGGAGGCTGGAGGAGAACAGACAGAGGTAAGACATGGAAAGGGGATCCTGGATTGGAGCAGAGAAAGGAAAGTCAGGGAAATGAGAGGCTGGAGGGGAACAGACAGAGGAAAGGCAGGCAAGTGGGAGTCTCTAGGGGAACAGACAGAAGTCAGACATGGAAAAGGGAGGCTAGAGGGGAACAGACAGAGAAGTAAGACATGGAAAGTGGAGCCTGGAGGGGTACAAACAGAAGTAAGAAATGGAAAGGGGAACCTGTATTTTAACAGACAGAGTAAAGACAGAGAAATTAGTAGATGAAGTGGACCAGACAAAAGTCAGACATGGAAACTGGTGGCTGGAGGGGATCAGAAAGAAGTAAGACATCATTAGGGGAGCTTGGTTGGGAACAGAAAGAAGTAAGAAATGGAACAGGGAGCCTGAAAAGAACAGACAGAGGAAAGACTGGGAAATGGGAGGCTGGAGGGGAACAGACAGAAGTCAGACAAGGAAATTTGAGGCTGGATTGGAACAGACAGAAGTAAGACATGGAATGTAGAGCCTGGAGGTGAACAGAGAAAATTAGAACATGGAAAAAGGAACTTGGAGGGGAATAGAAAAAAGTAAGACAAAGAAAGTGGAGCCTGAATGGGAAAAGACGGAAGTAAGACATGGAAACTGTTGCCAGGGGGAAAACAGACAAACGTATGTCCTGGAAAGCAGAACATTGAGGGAACAGACAGAAGTAAGACATAGAAATGGGAGCATGGAGGGGAACAGGCAGAGGAAAGAAAGGGAAATGTGAGGCTGGAGGTAAGCAGAAAGAAGTAAGACATGGAAATTGGAGCCTGTCGGGTAACAGACAAAATTAAGACATGGAAATCTAGCAGGGAGGGGAACAGAAACAGATATAAGATATAGAAAGGCAAGCCTGTAGGAGAACAGACAGAAGTAAAACATGGAAAGTGGAGTGTGGAGGAGAACAGACAGAGGAAAGACAAGCAAAGGGGATGCTGGAGAAGTCTGACTTGTAAAGTCAACCCTGGAGGGGAATAGATGAAAGAACGACAGGGAAATGGGAAGATGGAGGGGAACAGACAGAACAGTTAGACATGGAAAGTGGAGCCTGGAGTGGAACAGAAAGAGGTAAAACAAGGAAACTAGAGGCTGGAGGGAAATAGACAGAGTAGTAAGACATGGAAAGGGGAGCATGGAGGGGAACAGACAGAGGTAAGGCATGGAAAGGGGAGTCTCGAGTGGAGCAACAAAGAAAAGTCAGGGAAATGTAAGGCTGGAGGTGAACAGACAGAAGTAAGATATGGAAAGTGGAGCCTGGATGGGAACAGACAGAAATAAGACATGGAAAATGGAGCCTGGGGGGGAACATACAGAAGTCAGACAAGGCAAGGGAAGCATGGAGGGAAAGAGACAGAAGTAAGGCATACGAAGTGGAGCCTGGAGGAGAACCCACAGAGGTAAGACATGGAAAGGGAAGCCTGGAGGATAACAGACATAAATTAGATATGGAAAAGGGATGGTGGAGGGGAACAGACAGAGAAGTAAGGCATGGAAAAATGGAGCCTTAATGGGAAAAGACAGAAGTCAGCCATGGAATGGGGAGCCTCGATGAGAACAGACAAAAGTAAGACATGGAAAGCAGAGACTGGAGGGGAACAGACAGAGGTCAGACGTGGAAAATGGAGACTGGAGGGGTACAGAGAGAAGGAAGAAATGGAAAGGAGAGCCTGGAGTGGAACAAACAAATGAGACATGGAAAAAGAGCCTGGAGTAGAACAGACAGAGAAGTAAGACATTGAAAGGGGAGCCTGGAGGGGAACAGACAGAAGTAAGACATGAAAAGTGGAGGATTGAGGGAAAGAGACAGAGAAGTAAGAAACATAAAGTAGAGCCCGGAGGGGAACAGACACAGGTTAGATATGGAAATTGGAGCCTGAAGGGAACCAACAGAGAAGTAAGACATGGATAGTGGAGCCTATATCGGAACAGAAAGAAGTAAGACATGTAATGGGGAGCCTAGAGGGGAATAGACAGAGGTTAGACATGTAAAAGGGAGCCTGTAAGGGAGCAGACAGTGTTAAGACATGGAGATGGGATTATGGAAGGGAAGAGACAGAAATAATACATGGAAAAAGGTGCCAGGAGAAGAACAGACAGAGATAAGACATGGAACGAGGAGCCTAAGTGGAACAGACAGGAGAAAGACAGGAAAATGGGAGGATGGAGGACAACAGACAGAAGTAAGACATGGAAAGCAGAGCCAGGAGGAAAACAGACAGAAGCAAGACATGGAAAGGGGAGACTGGAGGAGAACAGACACATAGGTAAGACGTAGAAAGTGGAGCTTGAGGGGAAAAGACAGAAGTAAAACATGGAAATGGGAGTATGGAGGGGAACAGACAGAGGAAAGAGAGGGAAATGGAAGGCTGGAGGAGAACAGAGAGACATCCAACATGGAAAGAAGAGCGTGGAGGGTAAGAGAGAAAAGTAAGACATGGAAAAAGGAGCATGGATTGTAGTAATAGGAGTGGCGGGCTGCTTCCCGCCACCCGGCTAGCTTTACCCAAAATAATTACACGGACACTGTATTCTTTTAAACACTGCTTGGCCCATTTCTATCTAGCCTCTTCTAGGCTACTTCTCGCACCTGGACTAGCCCATTTCTTATAATCTGTTGTAGCGCACGAGGTGGCTTACCAGGGAGCTTCTAGCCTACGTCCATTCTGGGTCAGAGCTTCATAGCGTATGCCTCAAAGAGCAGAGCTATCCCCACGTCCACCAAGGAGCCAGGAGCATGGCGTCTCTGCTCCAGAAAGCAGAGCTGTCACATCTGCCTGGAAGAGAGGAGCATGGCGTCTCTGCTCCAGAAAGCAGAGCTGTCACATCTGCCTGGAAGAGAGGAGCATGGCGTCTCTGAAGTCACTTCGTCTTCCTCCCAGCATTCTGTTCTGTTTACTCCACCCACCTATGTTCTAAGCTATGAGCCCAAGCAGTTTGTTTATTACTTAACCAATGAAATCAACAGATAGATATATGACACTCCCACATCAATGGATGGGAACAGAAAGAGGAAAGACAGATAAATCAGAGGCTGGAGGGGATCAGAATGAAGTCAGACATGGAAAGGAGAGCCTTTAAGGGAGCAGACAGTGGTAAGACGTGGAAATGGGATTTCAGAATGGAAGAGACAGAAGTAAGACATGGAAAGAGGCGCCAGGATGGGAACAGACAGAAGTAAGTCATGGAAAGAGGAGCCTGGAGGGGAACAGAGAGAGGAAAGACAGGAAATTTGGAAGATGGACGGGAACAGACAGAAGATATGGAAAGGGGAGCATAGAGGGAAACAGAGAAAAGTCAGACATGGAAAGTGGAGCCTGAAGGGGTACAGACAGAAGTAAGAAATGGAAATTGGAACCTGGAGGGGAACAGAGTTAAGACATGGAAAGGGGTGCCTGGAGAGGAAGGGACAGAGGTACATCATAGAAAGCAGAGCCTGGAGGGGAACAGACAGAATTAGGACATGGAAAGTGGATCCTGTAAGAGAAGACACAGAGGTAAGACAGGGAAAGAAGAGCCTGGATGAGAACAGACAAAGGTAAGACATGGAAAGAAGAGCAAGGAGAGGAACAGAAAGAGGTAAGACATTGACAGTGAAGCAGGGAGGGGAACAGACACAGAGGTCACACATGGAAAGGGGAGCATGGAAGGGATCAGACATTGGAAGGATATGGAAATGGGAGGCTGGAGGAGAACAGAGATGTAAGACATGGAAAGTTGACCCTGTAAGGGAGCATAGAGAGGAAAGATAGGGAAACTGGAGCCTGGAGGGGAACCGAGAAAAGTCAGACATGTAAAATGGAATCTGGAGGGGAACAGACAGAGGTAGGACACGGAAGCTGGAGCCTGGAGGGGAACAGACAGAGGAAAAACAGAGAAATGGGAGGGTGGGAGGAAAGAGACAGAGGTAAGACATGGAAAGTGGAGACTGGAGGGGAAGACATAGAGTAGTAAAACATGGAAAGTGGATCCTGGAGGGGATCAGAGAGAAGTTAGACACTGAAAGGGTAGCAGGTAAGGAAACAGACAGGGGAAAGATGGGAAATGGGAGGTTGGAATTAAAGAGACAGAAGTGAGACATGGTAAGTGGAGCTTGGAGGAGAACAGACAGAGGTAAGACATGGAAAGTGGATGCTTTAGGAGTACAGACAGAGAAGTAAGACATGGAAAGGAAGCCTGGAATGGAACAAGGAGAAAAAAGACATTGAAAGTGGAGGTTGAAGGGGAAGAGACGGAAATAAGGCATGGAAAGGGGAGCCTGTAGGGGACCATGCAGAAGAAATACATGGAAAGGGAAGGCTAAAAGGGAACAAGCAGAGAAGTCAGACATAGAAAGAGAAGCATGGACAGGAAGAGGTAGAGAAGTAAGACACAGAATGTGGTGCCTGGAGGGGAACAGACAGAGGCAAGACATGGAAATTGGAGAGTGGAGGGGAACAGACAGAGGTAATACTAGGAAAGGGGATCCTGGAAGGGAACAGAGAGAAGTAAGACATGGAAAGGGGCACCTGGAGTGAAACAGACAGAGGTAAGACATGGAAATGAGAGGCTGGGTAAGAACAGACTGAATAAAGACACGAAAATGGGAGGCTTAATAGGTACAGACAGAAATCAGACATGGAATGGGAGGCAGGAGGAGAAGAGAGAAAGAAGTAAGACATGGAAAGTGGAGCCTGAAGGGGATCAGACAGAAGTAAGACATTGAAAAGGGAACCTGGAGGGGAACAGACAGAAGTAAGTCATGGAAAGGGAATGCTGGAGTAGAACAGACAGAGGAAAGCCATGGAAAGTGAGGCTGGAGTGGAACAACAGAAGGAAGACATAGACAGGGGAGCCTGGAGGGGTGCAGAGGAAAGATATGAATTGGGGAGCCTGAAGGGGAACAGACAGGGGAAAGACATGGAAAGGGAAATATAGAGGGGGAGAGACAGAAGTAAGACATGGAAAGGGGAATATGGACTGGAACATACAGAAAAAAGACAGGGAAATAAAAGGCTGGAGTGGAACTGACAGAAGTAAGACATTGGAAATAAAGCCTGGAGGGGAACAGACTGAGAAGTAAGACATGGAAAGGGGAGCATGTAGGGCAACAGACAGAAGTAAGACATGAAAAGGGGAGCCTGGAGGCTAACAGACAGAAGTAAGTCATGGAAAATGGATCCTTGAGGGGAATAGACAGAAGTAAGACATGTAAAGTGGAGCCTGAAGGGGATCAGACAGAGGTAAGACATGGAAAGGGGAGCCTAGAGGAGAACAGACACAAGGAAGACATGGAAAGCAGAGCCTGGAGGGGAACAAACAGAGGTAAGATTTGAAAAAGGTAGCAGGAAGGGGAACAGACACAGCGGTAAGACATTTAATTAAAGGGGAGTCTAGAGTAGAACAGAGAGAGGTAACAGGGGTTATGAGAGGCTGGCAGGGAACAGACAAAAGTCAGAAAAGGAAAGAGGACCCTGGAGGAGAACAGACAGAGATAAAATATGGAAATCCGAGTGGGGGGGGCGGGAACAGACAAAAATTAGGCATGGAAAATGGAGCCTGGAGGGGGAACAAACAGAGAAAAGACATAAAAAGGGAAGGCTGAAAGGGAAGAGACAGAAGTAAAACATAGAAAGGGGAGCCTAGAGGGGAAGAGGCACATGTAAGACATGGAAAGGGAAGCCTGGATTGGAACAGACTGAGGAAAGACATGGAAATGGGAGCCTGCACGGGAACAGACAGAAATAAGACATGGAAACTGGAGACTGGAGAAAACAGACAGAGAAGTAAGACATGGAAATTGGAGTTGGGAGGGGAACAGACAGAGGGAAGACATAAAAAGGGGAGCCTGGAAGGGAACAAACAGAGGTAACTCATGGAAAGGGCTGCCTAAAGTAGATCAGACAGTGGAAAGACAGGGAACTGAAAGGCTGGAGTGGAACAGACAGAAGTATGACACGGAAAGTGGAACATGGGAGGGGAACAGGCAAAATTAGGACGTGGAAAGGGTAGCAGGTAGGGGAATAAACACAGAGGTGAAACATGGAAAGGGTAGCTGGGAGGAGAAAGGACTAATGTAAGACATAGAAAATTGGAGCCTGGAGGGTACAGACAGAGAAGTAAGACATAAAAAGTGGAGCATGGAAGGGAACAGACAGAAGTAAGACATGGAAAGGGTAGCCTAGAGTGGAACAGACAGAAGAAAGACCTAGGAAATAGAGCATGGAGTGTAACAGAGGAAAGAAAGGGGAAAGTAAGGCCAGAGGGGAACAGACAGAAGTAAGACATGGAAAGCAGAGTCTGGAGGAGAATAAACAGAGGTAAGATTTGAAAAGGGTAGCAGGAAGGGGAACATACACAGAGGTAAGATGTGGAAAGGGGAGCCTGGAGGAGAACAGACAGATATAAGACACAGAAATTTAGAGCCTGGAGGGTACAGAGAGAGAAGTAAGACATGGAAAGTAGAGTCTCTAGGGGAACAAAGAGAAGTCAGACATGGAAAGCAGACCAGGAAGAAAACAAACAGAGGTTAGACATGGAAATGGAATCCTGGAGAGGAAAAGACTGAAGTAAGACATGGATAGGATCGCCTGGAAGGGAAGAGACAGAAGTCAGATATGGAAAGGGGAGCCTAGAGAGGAACATACAGAGGTAAAACATGGAAAGTGGAGCCTGGAGGGAAACAAACAGAAGTAAGACATGGAAAGGGGAGCCTGGAGGGGAACAGACTGAATTAAGACATGGAAAATGGAGCCAGGAGGGGAACAGACATAGTAATAAGACATGGAAAAGGGAGATGGGAGGGGAACAGACAGGCAAGTAAGACATGGTAAGTTGAGCCTAGAGGGGAACAGACATAGGTAAGACATGGAAACTGGAAGCTGGAGTGATACTGAGAGATGTAATATATGAAATCTGGAGCCTTTAGTGGAACAGACAGAGAAGTAAGACATGGAAAGTGGAGTTGGGAGGGGAACAGACAGAAATAAGACATGGAATGGGAAACCTGGACTGGAACAGACAGAGGAAATACAAGGACATGGCAGAATAGAGTGGAAAAACAAAAGTAAGATATGGAAAGTAGAGCCTGGAGGCGAACAGACAGAAGTAAGACAAGAAAAATGGAGCCTAGAGGGGAACGAACAGAAGTAAGACATGAAAAGTGGTGTCTGCAGGGGAGTAGGCAGAAGGTATGACATGGAATAAAGAGCCGGAAGAGGAACAGACAGAAGTAAGACATGGAAAAGAAAGCCTGGAGTGGAACAGACAGAGGTAAGGCATTGACAGTGTAGCAGGGATGGGAACAGACACAGAGGTAAGACATGGAAATGGGAGCATGGAGATGATCAGATAGAGGAAGGAGAGGGAAATGGGTTTCTGGAGGGGGAACAGACAAAAGCAATACATAGAAAGTAGACACTGGAGGGGAACAGAAAGAGAAGAGACAGGGAAATTGGAGCCTGGAGGGGAAAAGACAGAGGTAAGACATGGAAAAGGGAGTCTGGGGAAGAACAAAGGTTAAGGCGCAGAAAGCCCAGCCAGGAGGGGAACAGACAGAGGTAAGACATGGAAACTGGAGCTTGAAGGAGAACAAACATAGGAAAGATAGGGAAATGGGAGGCTGGAGGGAAACAGAGAGAAGTCAGACATAAAAAGGGGAGGTTGAAGGGGAAGAGACAGAAGTAAGACACAAAAAGGGGAGCCTGGAGTGGAACACACAGAGGTAAGACAGGGAAAGGGGTTCCTAAAGTGGAACAGACAGAGAAAAGACTGGTCAATGAAGACTGGAGTGAAACAGACAGAAGTAAAACATGGAAGTGGAGCCTGGAGGGGAACAGACAAAATTAGGGCATGGAAAGGGTAGCAGGTAGGGGAATAGACACATAGGTGACACATAGAAAGGGGAGCTTGTAGGGGAACAGACAGAGGTAAGACATAGAAAGTGGAGCCTGGAGTGTAACTGACAGAGGACAGACAGGAAAATGGGAGGCTGGAGGGGAACAGATAGAAGTAAGACAGGGAATGGTGAGCTTGGATTGGAATAGACAGAATTGGGACATGGAAAGAGGAGCATGGATAGGAACAAGCAAAAGTCAGACATTGAAATGTGAGCTAGGAAAAGATCAGACACATGCAAGACACTTAAAAGGGATCCTGGAAGCGAAAAGACTGAAGTAAGACATAGAAAGGCATGCCTGGAGCAGAACAGACAGAGGTAAGACATGGAAAGCAGAGCCTGTTGGGCAACAGACAGAAGAAATACAGGGAAACAGAAGGCTGGAGGGGAAAAGTCAGAAGTAAGACAAAGAAGGTCAACTCTGGGGGGAAACAGACAGTAGTAAGACATGGAAAGTGGGACCTGGAGGGGAACAGACAGAGGAAAGCCATGGAAAGGGGAAACAGGAAAGGATCAGACAGAGGTAAGACCTGTAAAGGGGATCCTGGAGAATAAAAGACTGAAATAAGACATATAAAAGTGCATCTAGAGGGGACAGACGGAGGTAAGACATGGAAAGAAGAGCCCAGAGGGGAGCAGACAGAAGAAGGAAAGGGAAATGGGAGGTTGGAGGGGAACAGATGGAAGTCAGATGTGGAAAGAGGAGCTGGAATGGAACAGACAGAGGTAAAACATGGAAAGTGGAGGCTGGAGGAGAACAGACAGAAGTAAGACATGGAGAGTAGAGCCCCGAGGGGAACAGACAGGAAGAATAGGAAAATGGGATGCTGGAAGGAAAAGACAGAAGTGGAAAGGGGAGGCTGCATGGGAAGTGACATAGAAGTAAGACATGGTAGTGGAGTCTGGAGAACAAAAGAGAGAAGTAAGACAGGGAAAATTGAGCCTGGAGGAGAACAGACAGAAGTAAGACATGGAAAGTGGAGCCTGAAGGGAAAAAGACAGAGGTAAGACATGGAAAGTGGAGACTGGAGTGTAACAGACAGACAAACGACAGAGAAATGGGAAGCTGGAGTGGAACAGACAGAAGTAAGATATGGAAAGTAAGGCCTGGATGGGAACAGACAGAATTAGGACATGGATAGTGGAGCCTGGAGTAGAACAGACATAGGTAAGACACGGAAAGTAGAACCTGGAGTGTAACAGACAGTGGAAAGCCATGCAACGGGGGCTGGATAGAACAGAAAGAAGTCAGACATGGAAAGGGGAGCCAGGAAGGGATCAGACAGAGGGAACACATGTAAAGGGGAACCTGGAGGAGAAAAGATTGAAATAAGTCACGGAAAGAGGTGCCTGGAGAACAACAGACAAACGTAAGACATGGAAAGTGAAGCATGGGGAGTAAATGACAGAAGTAAGACACGGAAAGTACTTGCTAGAGTGGAACTGACAGAAGTAAAGCATGGAAAGCAGAGCCTGGAGAGGAACAGACAGGGGAAAGACATGGAAAGTGGAAGCTGGAGGGGAACAGACAGAGGTTAGACATGGAAAGGAGAGCCTGACAGCAAACAGAGAGACATAAGCCATGGAAAGGGGAGCTTGGAGGAGAATAGACAAAAGTAAGACATGGAAATGGGTGGATGGAGGGGAACAGACAGAGGAAAGGGAAGGAAATGGCAGGCTGGAGGGGAAAAGACAGAAGTCAGAAATAGAAAGAGGAGCCTGGAGGGGAACAGACAGCGGTAAAACATGGAAAGTGGACCCTGGAGTGGAACAGACAGAAGTAAGACATGGAGGGTAGAGCCTGGAGCAGAACAGACTAAGTAAAGACAGGGAATTTGGAGGTTGGAATGGAACAGACAGAAATCAGACATGGAAAGGGAAGGATGAAGGGGAACAGATAAAAAAAATAAGACATGGAAAGTGGAGCCTGGGGGGAACAGACAGAGAAGACAAAAAACTGGAGCCTGAAAGGGAACAGACAGAGAAGACATGGAATGTGGAGCCTGATGAGGAACAGATAGAGGTAACACAGGGATAAGGGAGTCTTGAGGAGAACAGACAGAGGTAAGATATGGAAATGGGACCGTGGAGTAGAACAAACAGAATAAAAGGAAAAAAAATTGGAGGGTGGAGGAGAACAGACTGATGTCAGGCATGGAAAGAAGATCCTTGAGGGGAAGAGACAGATTAAAGACATGGAAAGAGGAACCTGGAGGGAAACATACAAAAGAAAGACAGGTAAATCAGAGGATGGGGATAAAGAGACAGAGAAGTAAGAAATAGAGTGTGGAGTCTGGAGGGGAATTGACAGAAGAAAGTCATGGCACAGGGAGAATAGAGGGGAATAGACAGAAGTCAGACATGGACAAGGGAACCTATAAGGAGCAGACAGTGTTAAGACATGGAAATGGGATTCTGGAAGAAAAGAGGCAGAAGTAAGACATGGAAAAAGGAGCCAGGAAAGGAACAGACAGAAGAAAGACAGGAAGATGGGAGGATTGAGGGCAACAGACAGAAGTAAGACATGGAAAGCAGAGCCAGGAGGAAAACAGACAGAGGTAAAGACATGGAAAGGGGTGGAGGGGTGGAAAGAAAGAGTGAAGGAAGACATAGAAAGTGGAGCCTGGAGGGGAATAGACAGAGGTGAGACATGGAAACTGGAGCCTAGAAAAGTACAGACTGAGAAGTAAGACAAGGAAAGTGGAGCCTGGGGGAACAGACAAAGAAGTAAGACATGGAAAGTGGAGCCTCGAGGGGAACAGACAAAAAACAGACATGGAATGGGGAGTCTAGATGGGAACAGAGAGATGTAAAACATGAAAAGTGGAATCTGGAGGGGAAAAGACAGAAGTAAAACATGGAAATGGGAGCATGTAGGGAAACAGACAGAGGAAAGAGAGGGAAATGGGAGGCTGGAGGGAAATAGAGAGAGGTCAGATGTGGAAAGAAGAGCCTGCAGTAGAAGAGACAAAAGTAAGACATGGAAAGTAAAGCTTGGAGGGGAACAGACAGAGGAAAGACAGGTAAATCAGAGTCTGGAGGGGAATAGACAGAAGTCAGACATGGAAAAGGGTGGATGGAGGAAAAGAGACAGAGAAGTAAGACATGGTAAGTGGAGCCTAGATGGGAAGAGACTGAGATAAGACATGGACACTGGAGCCTGGAGGGGAACAGACACAGAAGTAAAACATGGAAAGTAGAGCCTGGAGGGGACCAGATAGAAGTAAGACATGTAAAGGGGAGCATGGAGGGGAACAGACAGAAGAAAGAATGGGAAAATGGAGCATGGAGGGGAACAGACAGAAATAACACATTGAAAGGGGAGCTTGGAGTGAAAGAGACAGAGGAAAGATATAGAAATGGGAGCATAGAGGGGATCAGAAAGAAATAAGACATAGAAAGTGGAGCCTGGGGGGAACAGAGAAGTAAGACATAAAATCTGGAGCCTGGCATGTAACAGACAGAGAAGTAAGACATGGGAAGTGGAGCCTGATGAGGAACAGATAGAAGTAAGATGTGGAATGGGGAGGATGGCAGTGAACAGACAGAGGTAAGAAATGAAAATGGTAGCCTGGAGTGGAACAGATAGAAGAAAGACAGAAAAATTTGAGGCTGGAGGGGAAGAGACAGATGTCAGACTTGGAAAGTGGAGCCTGGATGGGAACAGACAGAGGAAAGACAGGTAAATCAGAGGCTGGAGGGGAACAGACAGAAGTAAGACATGGAAAAAAAAGAGTCTGTAAGGGAGCAGACAGTGGTAAGATATGGAAATGGGATCCCGGAATGGAAGAGACAGAAGTAACACATGGAAAAAGATATCAGAATGGGAACAGACAGAGGTAAGACATGGAAAGGGAAGCCTAGACGAAAAGACAGAGGAAATACAGGAAAATGGGAGGATGGAGGGCAACAAACAGAAGTCAAACATGGAATGGGGAGGATCAAGGGAAAGAGATAGAAAAGTAAAACAGGTAAAGTGGAGCCTGGAGGAGAACAGATAGAGGTAAGACATGGTAACTGGAGCCTAGAGGGCAACAAACAGAGAAATAAGACATGGAAAGTGGAGCCTATAGGGGAACAGACAGAAATAAGATATAGAATGGTTACCCTGGAGAGGAATAGACAGAAGTCAGACATGGAAATTGTAGCCTGCAAGTGAGCAAACAGTGGTATGACATGGAAATGGGATCCTGGAAGGGAAGAGACAAAAGTAAGACATTGAAAGGGGTGCCAGTAGGGAACAGACAGAGTTAAGACATTGAAAAAGGAGACAGGAAGGGATCAGACAGAGGAAAGACAGGAAAATGTGAGGCTGGAAGGGAACAGAAAGAAGTAAGACATGGAAAGATGATCCTGGTGGGGACCAGACAGAAGTAAAATATGGAAAGCGGAGACTGGTTTGAAACAGACAGAAATAAGTCATAAAAGGGGAGTCTGGAGCTGAACAGAGAGAGGAAAGGCATTGAAATGGGAGGCTGAACGGGATCAGACAGAAGAAAGACACAGAAATGGGAACATGGAAGGGAACAGACAGAAGTATAACATGGAAAACAGAGCCTGCAGGGGAACAGACATAGGTAAGACATGTAAAGAGGAGCCTGTTTGAGAACATATGAAGTTAAGGTATAGAAAAGAGAGCCTGTGGGGGAGCAGACACAGATAAGACATAGAAAGGGGAGCCTGGGGGAAAACAGACAGAAGTAAGGCATGGAATTTGGAACATGGAAGGTTACAGACAGAGGAAAGGGAGGGAAAGAGGGGACTGGAGGGGAACAGATATAGGTCAGACATGGAATGAGGAGCCTGGAGGGAAACAGACAGATGAAAAACATGGAAAGTAGAGCCTGGAGGGGAACACACAGAAGTAAGAAATGGAAAGTGGATCCTGGAAGGGAACAGAAAGAGAAGTAAAACATGGAAACTGGAGCCTGGAGGGGAACAGAAAGAGAAGTATGACATGAAAAGTGAAGCCTGGAGGGGAACAGACAGAGGTAAGACATGGACAGGGGAGCCTGGTGTGGAACAGACAAAGGAAAGACAGTGAAATGAGAGGTTGGAGGGAAACAGACAGAAGGAAGACACGGAAAGTGGAGCCTGGAGGGGAACAAATTGAAGTCAGCAATGGACAGTGGAGCTCGGAGGGGATCAGACAGAGGTAAGATAAGAAAACGTGAGCCTGGAGGAGAACAGATAAAATTAAGACATGGAAAGCAGAGACTGAAGGCTGAATGGACAGAGTTAAGACATGGATGGGTCAGCAGGAAGGGAAGAGATACATACAGACATAAGATATGGAAAGGGGAGCTTGGAGGGAAACAGACAGAAGTAAGACATTGAAATAAGAGCACATAGGGCAACAAACAGAGGAAAGACAGAAAAATGGGAAGCTAATGGGCAACAGACAGAAGTCAGACATGGAAAGTAGATACTGAAGGGGAACAGATCGTGAATAAGACATGGAAAGTGGAGCCTGGAGGGGAACAGACAGAGGTAAGACATGGAAACAAAGCCTGGAATGGATCAGACATGAGTAAGACATAAAAAGTCGAGTCTTGAGGGAAACAGTCAGAGGTAAGACATTGAGAGGGGAGCCTGGAGGAGAACAGAAAAAAATTAAGATATGGAAAGCAGAGCCTGAAGGGGAACAGACAGAGGTCAGACATGGAAATGGTAGCTGGGAGGGGAACAGACACAGAAGTAAGACATAGCAAGAGGAGGCTGGAGCAGACAGAGAGAAGTAAGACTTGGAAAGTAGAGCCTGAAGGGGAACAGACAAAAGTAAGGCATGGAAAATGGAGCCTGGAGGGGGACAGACAGAGGAAAGACAGGAAAATTGGAGGCTCAAGGAGAATAGACAGAAGTCAGACATGGAAAGTGTAACCTGGAGGAAAACAGGCAGAGGAAAGAGAGCAAAAATGAAGGTTGGAGGGGAAGAGACAGGAGGCGGCTAGTTGGGAACATACAGAAGTCAGTCATGGAAAGGGGAGGCTGGATTGACACAGACAGAAGTAAGACATGAAAAGTAGAGCCTGGAGGAGAATAGACAAAATAAGGACATGGAAAGAGGAACATGGAGGGGAAGAGACAGACTTAAGAAATGAAAAGGGTAGCCCAGAGGAGAACAGACAAAAGTAAGACATGGAATGAAAAGTCTGGAGTTGAACAGAGAGAGACAGAGGAAAGCCATGTCAAGGGGAGGCAGGAAGGGAACAGACAGAGAAGTCTGACATTGAAAGTGGACCTAGGAGTAGAACAGACAGAGGTAAAACATGGAAAGTGGAGCCTGGACGGGACCAGACAGAAGTAAGACATGGAAAGTAGAGTGTGGAGGGGAACAGACAGAAGTAAGACATGGAAAGTGGTGCCTAGAGTGGAACAGACAGAGGTAAAACATGGAAATGGGAGCCTGGAGGGGATCAGACAGAAATAAGACATGGAAATGGGAGCATGGAGGGGAACAGACAGAAGTCAGACATAGAAATTGGAGGCTGAAGGGTAACAGAGAGAAGTAAAAAATGGGAATGGGAACCTGGAGGCTAACAGACAGAGGTAAGACAAAGAAACGGGAGGCTGGAGTGGAGGACACAGAAGTAAGACATGGATAGTAGAGCCTGGAGGGGAACAGAGGTAAGATATGGAAAGCAGAGCCTGGAAAAAAACAGACGAAAGTATGATCTAGAAAGGGAACCTGGACAGGAACAGACAGAAGTACGAAATGGCAAGGGGAAACTGGAGGCTAACAGACAGAGTTAAGACAAAGAAATGGGAGGCTGGAGTGGAGGAGACAGAAGAAAGACATGGATAGTGGAGCCTGGAGGGGAACAGACAAAAGTATGATCTAGAAAGGGGAACCTGAAGGGGAACAGACAGATGTAAGACATGTAGAACATAGAGGGGAACATACCGAAAGAAGACATGGAAAGTAGAGTCCTGAGGGAAACAAACAGAAGTAAGTCATGTAAAGCAGATCCTGGAGGGGAACAGACAAAGGAAAGACAGCAACGTGGGATACTCGAGTAGAACAGACCGAATTAGGACATGGAAAGTGGTGCCTTGAGGAGAACAGACAAAAGTAAGACATGGACAGCAGAGCCTGGAGAGCAACAGACAGCAGTAAAATATGGAAAGGGAACAGACACAGAGG
>NW_004949494.1:22463-23623 GCF_000317375.1 Microtus ochrogaster | reverse complement strand
AGTCATACCCAGGTCTCCATACCACTAGAGGTAGAATATCAGAACAGCAGGCTTTACCAGACCCATAAGGTGATTAGTTTCTGTGGAAGAGGGACATGGAAAAGACTGACCTTATTTTGTCTAGACAAAAGTGGTGCAATCAATTCTCCAAGGTCCTGTTGTTTGTCCACAGTCTGGGCTGGGTCCTGGCAGCAGGTCGTGGTGTCAGGGCATTTGTCCAGTGGTCAGCATTGTCGTTATCCAGGTGGAGGCATTGTGGTGTCTCATAGTCTTTTTTGGAGACCTTGGGTCACTGTTAGGATCTCAGAGTCTCTGTCTGATATAAGCTTTTTAATCATTATTTTAAATTCCATTTTCTATAGATCTCTGAAGTATCTCTGATTAGACAGACTTTATTATTAAAAATTATTTGTTTTAAGCTTTAAAACATATATAGGGGACCAAATAAGGCTTATCCCTGTACTTACATCAGTACTTTGAGGATGACTGATTATTAATTTGTATTTTTATTATGTATACAATATTCTGTCTGTGTGTCTGCCTGCAGGCCAGAAGAGGGCACCAGACCTCATTACAGATGGTTGTGAGCCACCATGTGGTTGTTGGGAATTGAACTCAGGACCTTTGGAAGAGCAGACAATGCTCTTAACCACTGAGCCATCTCTCCAGCCTTAATTTGTATTTTTAACAGTCTAGAACTATATACCATATTTTTGTCAGATTAAACCTTTAATGATTTTAGCAAAGACAATGAGGCTAAAATCTAAATATTAACAATATGAAACATTCTATAAGCATATATGTTTTATAACCTACTTTTTATAGTTGACACTTTTGGTGACTATTGCCTGGCATTGGTGGCTTTTTTTGTAGCTGTTTTTTTTTTCCTTTGGGAGTTTAATCCCAGCTATTCCCGGTGGTAATTGACGTTCTTGTATATCAATAAAGAACAACATAAAACAGTTTTAAAATTATCTATATCAAAAAGACATCCAAATTTTTGCGAACCCTAATCTAATGACCAGAGCTCAGAGAAAAATTACAAGTCCAAAACTTATAATTACCAAAGTGATGTGGGAGTGTCATATAGCAATCTGTTGATTTCATTGGTTAAGTAATAAACAAACTGCTTGGGCTCATAGCTTAGAACATAGGTGGGT
>NW_004949494.1:13634-22138 GCF_000317375.1 Microtus ochrogaster | reverse complement strand
TGTGTGTTGTTATTTCGGGCATAAGCTTGCGGTCAGCGGGGTGCTGGGGATGCAGCCCCGCCGCTCATATTACTACACCAAAGACTAATTTTTTAAACAAAATAAGCATATATAATTTTTTTAAGAAATAACCATGACCCTTTAACAAAACAAACAAAGCTTTTTAAAACCAGAATTAACTGTTAAACATTTAGGTGCGAGAAATTATAGCAAACATCTTTTGGCCTTTTAGAATTTTAAGTTTGGCTCTTTTTTTATTTATTTTTATTGGATTAGCCAGACATTTTTAGGCAAACATTTTTATTATTATTATTTTAGTCTTTTGTCTTTCTTGTTTTTTTGGACAATATAAAAACCTCTATTAAAAACCTTTTAGACAATATGTAAACTTTTATTAAAGTTTTTTTTCTGATTTTATTTAGCAGAACATTGCATAAAACAAAAGCAGAAATGTGTATCTTAATTAAAGGTGATAAGTATTTGTAACCAATATATTTTTCCCCCTGTGGAAACAAAAGCATTTTTAAACATAATGTATCTTTTGACATTTACTTTAAAATCAACATTTTTTTTTAAGTTACAGGTTGGTATAATTGAAAATTTCTTATAAGCAATATCAGGACAGGAAAGGGTTAAGACGGAAAACTTCTGGCCAGAAGAAGAGACCTTGAGTGTTATCATACTGAAGAACTTGGCTCAGAAAAGAAAAGAGGGGCAGCAGCAGTGGGCACAGAGAGTGTCCTTGGCTGTCAATGTTTTTTTTTTTAAAGTTTTTTGTTACTTTTTTTTTTACCATGATCTCAGATTTTTTTGTTTTACATTTGCACAGTTTCTTAATTGCAAGCGGTCAATTCCCTGCCACCCCTGTGCAGGTCCCTCTCTCCTGCCTAAGGCAAAGACCCTCATGATACAGAGAGAGAACAAGGAAGATGGGGCTGCCCTGTTCTGCTGCAGCAGGCCCCTCTCCGTCACTAGCTCCACCACCGCCTTTTGAATAGGCATTCCTCTGCCCTCAGCCGGGTGCATGATGATTTTGCCACCCGCTCCTGCCACCCACTCCTGCCACCCGCTCCTGCCACCCCACAGGCTCCACCCAGATCCTCTGTCACATTGCATTTCCCCGCAGTCTCAAGGCTTAGCTCTCAGCATCCAGACAGTGTATTCTCTGCCATCAGACCTGGCTCAGGGCTAGGGATACAGACCCTAGATGGGCTGCTGTCAAGTCATCTGCATTTTACATTTAAGTTTTGTCTTACTTTTCTTTTACGTCCTTGTCAGTCCAGACTTAAACATAATAAACAAAGAGAAAACAGTTTTCTGGAACTCCAGGGGATCACCATGCACCTGATGTAGTGGCCCCAAAGACATTCCAAGTCACAGGCATGCACTCCCTACCCTCTCTGTGCCCAGTTCCTTTTGGGCGCTCTCCAAGATTTTGCCTCTCTCCTCTCTGTTAGGAATATTTCCTATGCCAGCTCTCTGATGACGCAAAAATTCCCAATCAAGCCAAATCAAAACAAGCCAAATTAAGAAATATCCAGGTTTAATGGAAGATCTGCGCTCTCGGGTGGCTCTGAGGGGGAAACGGGAAGCCGCAAAAAGGAGACCCCCAGGAGGAAGAAAGGGGACCACGTGTTCTTCTTTTGGGGGATCACTTATGTACCCTGGGAGTGGTCCTGACCCCACCCCCAGGGAGGGGTCAGGACCTGGCCTGCTGGGATTTGAAGTCCAGACCAGGCCTGGTGGCTGAGATAGATGCCAGGGACCAGGACCTAGGCTCCCAACCTAACATTCTTCATCCCTAACGACTGGGGGGGGGGAGGGCTGGGGCTCCATAGGAGCCTTAGGACCCTCAAGGATGGAAGAGAGAAAGAAAACAAAGCAACAATTACCATAACATAACATAAAAGGACTCTGACAAATTCCTGGGACAAGACATATTTTTCTCCCATGGTGGGAGAAACCCAAACAGCTGTCTCTGAGGTAGCTGCAAATGACCCAGGGCTGGTAGAATGCCAGTTCCTGTCTAATGACCCGGGAGCAAAACTCCCTGTCTGAAAATGACCCGAAGCCAGCAAAGCCCCTGTCTGAAAATGACCCGGAGCCAGAAAGGCCCCTGTCTGGAACTGACCCAGGAGTGGGAGAATTCCCATCCCTGTCTGGAAATGACCCAGAGCCAGAAAGGCGCCCCTTTCTTCTCCAGGGTGTCTGTACAGCGTGTCCACTTCAGAGAACACCTGTTAATACCAAAATCCCTAATTGGTCGACCAAAGCAGCCATAGTCAGACAGACAAGACAAAATGACAGAGACAAAGAGACAAGAGACAAAAGACAAAGAGCGTGCTCTCACTGGTAGATGCTAATAAACCTCCAGAATTCCATCCATCATCCTTGTGGAATCTCTGGGGTTCTTGGCAAATGCACCATATGTTGTGCCCAGATTATGACCCCCAGAAAGAGACCACCAGAGAGGCCCAGACTGTAATAAGCAAGGTTTAATCAGCATAATACAAACATGTTTGGAACTCATCTCCATCCCGGTTACAACAAGGTAGAGAAGAGTTGTATCTCCTCTGTGGGATAAGTTTTTAAAAGCATAACTACAAAGAGAATATTTGAAGATGCTTTGGCATGGGTTCAAGTACTTTTGCTCCCTCCCATTCTGTTAAGTCAGCTTTTTCCTTGTTTTTAGAGCAAGGCCACTGTTTTTTAGTTAGGCCATCTTTATCAGCCTGTACCAGGTGGCTGGCTGGGCTGAGTTAAGTGACTGTGCTTGGAATCTCCTGGGTGGGAGAGGGGAAGGCCACTATCTTCCTGGGAAAACATTCTGCTAGGAAATTTCTTCTTGGGGGCTGGAGAGATGGCTCAGTGGTTAAGAGCATTGCCTGCTCTTCCAAAGGTCCTGAGTCCAATTCCCAGCAACCACATGGTGGCTCACAACCATCTGTAATAAGGTCTGGTGCCCTCTTCTGGCCTGCAGGAATACACACAGATAGACTATTGTATACATAACAAATAAATAAATACTTAAAAAAAAGGAAATTTCTTCTTGCCCCTTTGAGAATAAGGGGTGAGGGTCCTACAAAAGGTATTTTGACTTTAAAATACAGGCCTAAGGATTTGATGCTTTGGAAAAGAGGTTCTGCTTTTGTCTTCACAGAGGATGAGAACCTGTGGATTCTTTGAAAATTTATGAAGTTTGAATCACTGAGAACCCCTGAAATGTTGATGTAAAATACTCCCAAGAATGCAGCACCCCTGCTCAGCAGGAAGTAGCCAGACAGGTTGACGGATGCCCAAACTCCCTAAAAGATTGTTAAAGTGGGGCCCCTTCAATGGTTCCGGAGCAGAAGCAGTGAGCCTGCTTCCCCGAGTTCTGCTCCACTTCATGCAGCAGTTTGGATCCAGAGTGAGTGTGGCTGGGGCCAGAAGGCAGCTGGAGCAGAGCTTTGCCACCACAGCTACTGCTGCTGGACTTCCTCTTTCACAGACTGTGCAGACAGCTGAGACTGTCAACCAGCTTGCTGAAAGAGTCAGCAATGCTTTGGACATTCAAAATTCAATTGGGCATATTGACCTTGAACCAACAAGTAGCTCTGGTTCAGGAACAAGTGGACTATCTTTGGACTTCTCAACAGTTAATCATGCTATGTATGTTACTCATGGCACTGTATTGCATGTTTCTGCTACTGTTATGGAATTCAACCATCATATGAGAGGGGTTTAGAATACTGCTTTTGTTAATTTTACCACCCAGTTAGTGCATGCTAGATGGTTGCAGCGCTGGTCTGGCTCCTTGGCACTGTCAGTCCTGGGGATACTTGATTTAGGGCTATGTGTCTGGGTAGCCACGGACGGGCAGTACTTTGGGGGCAGGATGCTACCTAAAACAGGGAATATTAGAGGGCTATTCCCACGACGGGCAAGGTATTATAAAATAAAATGGGGGGGGGGGGTGATTGTGATCCAGCTGCCCTCACTCCCCCTGACTGACAGCTGAACTTCCTTGTGGTCTGTAATTGACAAGGATGTTTGTGTTCTTTCTGGCCGGAGGGTCTCCACAGAAGGAGTAGAGGTATAAAAGGTTGCTGGGCAAAATAAAGGTTGCTGTTCTTCCACCTGAAAAGAAGCCTTCATGTCTCAATCCTGGCACCCCCCTGCCAGTCTTGGCTATCCAGGTTGCGCTGGCTGCAGCACCCTGGGCTGCCGTGTTCAGTGCAGGGCACTGGACCGTCCTTCAGATTGAGCATACGGTGGGGAAGAAGAGGAAGCTGGGATGAAGCCTATTTGATCATGGTGGATGATGTTTCTGATGTGTTCTTCGATTTGATTTGCCAGTATTTTATTGATTTCAGCTCTCAATTTGATTATTTCCCACCATCTACTCTTGTTGGGTGAGTTTGCTTCTTTTTGTTCTAGAGTTTTCAGATCTTCTGTTAATTCACTAGAGTAGGGTTTCCCCCAGCTTCTTTTTGTAGGCATTTAGTGCTATGAACTTTCCTCTTAGCACTGCTTTTATTGTGTCCCATAAGTTTGGGTATGTTGTGTGGTCAGTTTCATTGAATTTTAAGAAATCTTTAATTTCTTTTTTATTTCTTTCTTGACCCAGTGGTAATTCAGTTGAGCACTGTTCAACTTCCACATGTTTGTGGGCTTTCTGGAATTAGTGTTGCTGTTGAATTCTAACCTTAAGCCATGGTGATCTGATAAGATACATGGGGCTATTCCAATGTTTTTTTAATCTGTGGAGGTTTTCTTTGTTACTGAGTACATGGTCAATTTTTGAAAAGTTTCCATCAGGTACTGAGAAGAAGGTATATTCTTTTGTGTTTAGGTGGAATGTTCTATAGGTGTCTGTTAAGTCCATTGGAGTCAAAACATCTGTTAGTTCCCTTCTTTCTCTGTTAAGTTTCTATCTGGCAGACCTGTCCAGTGGTGAGAGTAGGGTGTTGAAGTCTCCCACTATTAGCATGCGGGGCTTAATGTGTGATTTAAGCTTTAGTAATGTTTCTTTTGCAAATGTGGGTGCCCTTTTATTTGGGGTATAGATGTTTAAAATTGAGATTTTTCTCTTGATGGATTTGTCCTATGACAAATATAAAATGTTCTTCTTTATTTCTTTTGATTGATTTTAGTTTGAAGTCTATTTGGTTAGATATTAGGATAGCTATATCAGCTTGTTTCTTGAGTCCATTTGATTGGAAAATTTTTCCCCAACCCTTTTCTAAGGTAATATCTGTCTTTGAGTTTAAGGTGTGCTTCTTGTAAGCAGCAGAAGGATGAATTCTGTTTTCATTTCCAGTCTGTTAGCCTGTGTCTTTTTATAAGCAAATGGAGTCCATTTATATTAAGGGACATTAGTGACCAGCGGTTGCTAGTTTTCTAACAATTGCTAGGTTCCTGTTACTTTATTTTTATTGGTGGTGGTGGCATAGTGTGTGCATTTCCCTTCTTTGGGATTTGCTGCTGTGAGATCATCTATTGCCTATGATTTTGTGGACATAGCTGACTTCCTTGGGTTAGAGTTTTTTTCTAGTACTTTCTGTAGGGCTGGATTTGTGGATAGGTATTGTTTGAATCTAGTTTTGTCATGAAATATCTTGTTTTCTCCGTCTATGGTGATTGTAAGTTTTGCTGGGTATAGCAGTCTGGCTGGCATCTGTAGTCTCTTAGAGGCTGCATGATTACTATCCAGGACCTTCTGACTTTCATTATTTCCCTTGAGAAGTGGGATATAATTTTGATAGGTCTGCCTTTATATGTTCCTTGGCCTTTTTCCTTTGCAGTTCTTATTATTCTTTCTTTATTATATATGTTTAGTGTTTTGATTATGTAGTGAGGGGACTCTTTTTTTGGCCTAGTCTATTTGGTGCTCTGTAAGATTCTTGTACTTTCATAGGCATGCCCTTCTTTAGTTTGGGAAAGTTTTCTTATATGTTTTTTTAAAAATATATTTTCTCTGTCTTTGAATTGGACTTCTTCTCTCTGTATTATTCTTATGTTTGGTCTTTTCATGATGTCCCAGGTTTCCTGTATGTTTTGTGTTAAGAATTTGTTGGCTTTAACATTTTCTTTGACCAATGAGTCTATTTTCTCTTTGTATCAATGCCTGAGACTCTCTCTTCTATCCCTTGTATGCCTGCTGTTTATGCTTGCATTTGTGGTTCCTGATTGTTTGCCTGAATTTCCTATTTTCAGAATTTCCTTGGTTTATGTTTTCTTTATTGCCTCTATTTCAGTTTTCAAGTCTTAAATCATTTCCTTCACCTGTTTTGATTGCTTTGTCTTGGTTTTCTTTAAGGGATGTGTTGCTTTCTTCCATTTTTGTTTGTCTTCCACTTCTTTAATGGAATTTTTCATTTCTTCTTTAAGGGCCTCAATCATCTTTTATTATTAAAGTTATTTTAAGGTGATTTTCTTCTGCTTCATCTGTATTGGGGTGTTCAAGTCTTGCTGTTGTAGAACCACTAGTTTCTGATGGTGCTGTATTGCTCTTTATATTGTTGAGTGTTTTCTTCCCTTGTTGTCTACCTATCTATTCCTCCAATCAGAATAGGTGGAGCCGGTGCTTCAGGGGGTCTCTCTTCCTCCAGTTGGTATAGTTGGGGTCTATGGCTCCACTGATGCTCCTTCTGGTGCAGACAGAACAGAGCCTCAGGTGATTATTCCTCCAGGTGCAAGTGGGCCCAAAGCTCAAATGGTCATTCCTCAAGGTGATGGTAGAACCACAGCTCCAGTGGCGCTCTTCCGGGTGGAGGCAAGGTCATGGTTTCCATGATCACTCCTCTAGGTGTAGGTGGGGTTGAGGTTCTGGTAGTCACTGCAGCAGTGGGGTATCTTGTATGGAGAATGGCAGTGGATGATGGGTGGTACTCAGGTGCTCTTTCCCAGAGGAACTTCTTATGATAGCTTCTGTAAGCCACTGCTGTCATTGCTCCCAATGGTCACTCACTGCTCCTGGGCAGGTCGCTCAGGCCTCTGACACTCTGGGAAAGTCTTCTGGACCTTTTACTTATTCTTTTAATGAGTATAGCATGGGTCTGAGACCCTAAGTCGGTGTCCTTACAAATATCAAACACAAGTCCCTGGAATATGGGAACAATACCTGTCACTACTCTATGGGAGCCTTAGCAAAAGCTTAAAATATCAAATTATTAGATGATTTGGCCAAGAATTTTTGAGGATATACATTCTTTTTTTAATTCATAAAATCTAGGCAATCTTACCAAGAAAGTGTTGTGGAATATTTATACACTGTGTGAAGGTATGTTGCTATGATCAGTATAATAAAAAGCTGAATGGTCAGTAGTTATGCAGGAAGTATAGATGGGACTTCCGGGCAGAGAGAGGAAGTAGAAGGAGGAATCTAGCCATGAGAGGGGAGGCAAGGAGACATAGAGGAAGCAGGATGGGTGGTACATGATAGAGGATAGATGGATAGGAATGGGTTAATTTAAGTCATCAAAGCAGTTATAAACAAGCCTAAGCTAAGGCCAAGCTTTTGTAATTAATAAGTCTCCATGTCATTATTTGGGAGCTGGCTAGCAGGATGGAGAAAGACTCGTTACATATGATATATTTCTACATAAGTCCTGAGAAAGCTTTAAAAAAAAGTTTCAAACTCACAAACAAGGAGCCAGATGTGGATTCCTAGTCCTGCAGTCTCTCAGGGCAGCTGGTGCTCAGTGGTGTACAGAGATACGGCCCCAGACCCCTGCCTGTCAGAGTCACACAGTGGCTGACCTGACTGTTTAAGGTTTTTCTTGTAGTCAGAGACCACTGAAGGCTCATAGTTAAGCTGTCTTTTAAACAGATAAAATTAAAAAAGGGTATAGACCGTTATAGAAAAATAAAATAGCTTAAAATAATTAAGTAAAGTCTTTAAAGAAAGAGTAAAGTTATATTTAAAAAGCCACATGAAGATGGGAAATACATAGGGTATCTGGATCTTATATGGTACTTTTAGATTTTTAAATGCTAATGTACAAAAACAATAGCTGCTGAGAGACGTTGGATCATGGAAAGTGCTAAATTAAACCAACCTATTAGTTTTAAAATGTCTTAACTTCAAAATGGGAGTCAGAAAATATGTTGCATTGGGGGAGAGGTTATTTCTTTATTTCTACAAGAAATGAAAAGTTTTGGTTCTCTTCAAAATTAATGAAGGACAGATTTGATTGGGGGAGACCTCCTGAAAATCTGAGGCTACAGATATAAAAAAGAAAGCAAGGAAGACTACAAGACAGGTGATGTGTATGTTGATCCCTCTATAAGGGAACAGCTCTGAGACTGAATGAGATAGGATTTTGAGAATCCTGTTTGCTGCAGGGCCCTCATGACTTATTATTATATGTCATCCATTCATATGGCATGGATAGGGGTTTGGTTATACAGTACAAATGGACTCATAAAGTTGACAAATGCCTTTTACCTAATCAAACATAGAACATAAAATCATATTTAACTGACTTGTATAAACTGCACATTTCATGCTTGTGTTAATT
>NW_004949494.1:10297-13534 GCF_000317375.1 Microtus ochrogaster | reverse complement strand
CCAGTGATGGCACTCCCCAGTGATGGCTCTCCTGGTGCTCCAGTGATGTCTCTCCTGGTGCCGAGATCAGATCTCCGTGCTGGTTGGGTAGCTCGTAAACAAAGCGCCTACCTTGCTTGCTGCAGGCAGGCTATTGAAACAAAGGAGCTCCCGCCCACTAGGTTGCCCTCTGGATTAGGCCCCAGCCCCCCAAGATGGAAGGGAGGCAGAAAGGGGGAGGGTTCTGGATGCAAACTCCCTATATGTAATTTTTATACCCACAGATCAGACTGTCACCTATATTAGTGGTGACTATATAATTAATTTTATTTGTTTGTTTACTTTTTACATACCAATACTGGCTTCCCCCTGCCTCCTCTCCTCCAGGTGCCCCACTTTCCCTCATCCCACCACCTATCCATTCCACAGGCCTCCCATGGAAGTCAACTAAGTCTGTCCTATCACCTTGTTGGGGAAGAGCCACGCTCCCCACACTGCACTCCCCACACCCAGGGCCTAGGCTGAGCAAGGTGTCTCTCCATAGAGAGTGGGCTCCACAAAGTCAGTTCATGCCTTAGAGTTAGATTCTAGTACCACTGCCAGTGCCTCCACATACTGCCCAAGCCACACCATTGCCACCTGCATTCAGGGGACCTAGTTTGGTCCTATCCAGGTTCCTCCCTTGTCAGTCCAGAGTCAGTGAGCTCCCACTAGCTCGGGTCAGTTGAGTCTGGGGGTTTCCCCATCATGGTCTTGACCCCTTTGTTCATATTACAGCTCCTCCCTCTCTTCAACTGTACTCTGGGAGCTCAGCCCAGTGTTTAGGTGGGAATCTGCATCTGCTTGCATCTGTTTCTGGACAAGGGTTCTAGCTTCTAAGGGTTGTGGACTATAGGCTTGTTATCCTTTGCTTTATGTCTGGTATTCACTTATGAGTACATACTATATTTGTCTTTCGGGGTCTGGGTTACCTCACTTAGTGTAGGAGTCCACTAGGGTTCCTGGAGTGGGGTTATTAAGGCCAAAGGAAAGTCAGATGAAAGAAACTGAGACAAAAGACACAGGGATAGAATTGGGAGGCCTGTCTGCTAGTCGGTTGCTCAAACCAAGCAGCCAAACAGCCCAGAGTTTATTTCAGAACTTGCTTATATACAAAAGCAGAGCAAAGTACAGCACAGACAGATAGCATCTAACCACAAGACCATTCCTGTCCTTGAGTGAGTCGCCTCCTCTCCAACACGCGCTTGTTGCTTGGAAGCAGCCTTACTTTCTATCTTGATGTTCCTGAGGGTTGTTGTCAGCAGTCTACTAGATAGCGTTCTTTGCTCACGGGCTAAATCAAATGTCTCTCACAGCCTTCAATGCTATTGGAAAAAGTAGAGCAGGCAAGCTTGAACTCAAATGTCTTATACATCAGATTGGACTCCAGATGGGAACTGGGTCACACATGGGCTTCCACAACTCAGGATGTTTTTTCTAGATCCATCCATTTGCCTGCAAAGATGCCATTGTTTTTTACTGCTGAGTAGCACTCCATTGTGTGTATGTACCATTCTTTGGTTGAGGGGCATCTAGATTGCTTCCAGGTTCTAGCTATTACAAATAATGCTGATATGAACATAGTTGAGCAAATGTCCTTGTGGTATGATTGATCATCCTCTGGGTACATGCCCAAGAGTGGTATTGCTGGGTCTTGAGGTAGACTGATTCCTAATTGTCTGAGAAATCACCACACTCATTTCCACAGAAGCTATTCAAGTTTACACTCCCACCAACAATGCTTCCACATCCTCTCCAGGATAAGCGCTCATTGGTGTTTTTGATCTTAGCCATTCTGATGGGTATAAGATGGTATCTCAGAGTTATTTGGATTTGCATTTCCCTGATAACTAAGGATGTTGAGTATTTCCATATGTGTCTTTTGGCCATTTGAGATTCTTCTGTTGAGAATTTTCTGTTTAGATCTGTACTCCATTTTTAAATTGGATTATTTGGTAGTTTGATGGAAACTAGTTTCTAGAGTTCTTTGTATATTTTGGAGGTCAGTCCTCTATCAGGTGTGAGATTGGTGAGAATCTTTTCCCATTCTGTAGACAGCCATTTTTCTCTTGTTGACCATGTCCTAACTGAGCCCTAACTGTTACACAAAGAAACTCTGCCTTGAAAAACCAAAAAGAAAAAAGAAATACAGGTTATTAGTTAGTCATATAACAATCAAATTTGTGGCCATGTTAGGTATGTTTTCAAGGTCAAATGGAGATATGTTTTAGATAGACAGATGGTCTTCAAACACTTCAGAGACCTATAGACTATGGCATTTAAGATGTTTTAATAATCTAAGGCTTTTCATGACAGTGAGACATGGCTGCTCCTAGCAGTACCAATTTACTTCAAAAAAGGATGATGGGCATCAAAGAACCTCCATATGGACTTTGGTTTTATTGTGACAAAGTTAGCTACTGGGAAAGACACTGCCCTTGCCTCAACTGCTGACAGTATGCTTTCCAAACTGGACAAGCAGGGCACAAAAGAAAGTGACTGCCAAACTTTGCCAAGACAAGGTAGAATAGTCCTTCAAAATTCCTGCTTTACAAAAGTGTGTCAGATATTATAGGACTGTAGGCTGAAGGTGGATGTCCCAGTGTTGCAGAGGAACTTGGGTGACTATACAGGTAGCCGTGTCTTTATCATTTCTTTTAGTTTTGGAAGTTGCTTACTTTACACTTCTTATTTACTCAGGTAATATTATAACCTTTTTGAGTTCTTGATGGGATTGAAGACTCATAGTTATAGGTACTGTTTTCCTTGTTACCAAATTCAGAAAAGAAACCCACAAAAGAGGTGCAAAGTATATAGGGTTGAGACACATAAAAGCTTTAGTTGTTTATCTAAGAAAATGTTTTAAGGTCTAAAAGGATAGTTTGTGGTTGGCAATATAAGTTAGGATAAAAAGCAAATTAGTACAAAACTTTGGACTCACCAAGATAGGATAGATAATGGTATATTGTCTCTAAATTTGCCAGATATAGATAGACTAGACATTGCAAATGTAATTTTTAGAGGGGGATTGGTCTTTTTTGAAACAGAGTTTCTCTCTATAGCTTTGGAACCCATCTTAGAATTTGCTCTGTAGTTCAGACTGTCCTCAAACTCATAGAAATCCACCTGCTTCTGCCTCCTGAGTGCTGGGATTAAAGGCGTAGGCTACCAACCACCTTATGTAAATGTAATCTTTACCTGATAATTGTTCTTATTACA
>NW_004949494.1:9215-10197 GCF_000317375.1 Microtus ochrogaster | reverse complement strand
TCAGAAAGAAAAAAGACAAAACACCAATAAAGAAGACAAGTAGTCCAGGTGATTCAGTCTCTCAGAATGCCTCTGTTGCAGTTTCCTCAAAAATCTACATTTGAAACATAGTCCAGTCTTACACACTACTCTAGCCATGTGTTCAGATAAGCCCTGTCTCATTACACAGAGACTGGACAACAAATAAAACAGCTAGCTCTCCTAGGACTTGACCATTATCTCAGTATTTTCAGGGTTCCTTAAAGACGACAGTGCCCCCAGACAACAGGAAGCAGTCTAGAGAACACAAAGCCCACATTCCCAAGAGGTGGGTGGAGTGGGTGATTTTTGGTCTTTCACTGGGTTATGGATGTTTATTATCATTTAGGGGGGAGGATTACAAGTTGTTATTGATAATGGTCAAGAAAAAAGCTGAATAAAGGTTAGAATCAGGGATCTCTTTCTGAAAGAAAAAGGAGGGATATAATATAGAAATTATGAGATAAATGGGTAGATTGTTAAGTCTACTTTTGGACAACTACTAGTCTCAAATATTTTACATTGGTATAAATTTGTGTATACTGATGAAAATTTAAGGTTATTTTTGTTATACTGTATATATGTTTCTACTCTTGTTTAAGGTATTATATCTTTTCAGCTTACTTTAAAATGTAAAGCAAATTCCTAGTCCTTGAAAGTTATTATTACAAACTACTTAGGATAATTAAGAAATACAGGTTAGCCATGCAATGGTGGCTCACTTGAGAGGCAGAGGCAGGCAGATCTCTGTGAGTTTGAGGCTAACCTTGTCTACAAAGTAAATTCTAGGACATCCAGGACTGTTACACAGAGAAACCCTGTCTTGAAAAACCAAAAAGAAAAAATAAATACAGGCTAATAGTTAATCGTATAACAATCAAATTTGTGGCCATGTTAGGTATGTTTTCAAGGTCAAATGGAGATATGTTTTAGATAGACAGATGGTCTTCAAACACTTCAGAGA
>NW_004949494.1:5353-8739 GCF_000317375.1 Microtus ochrogaster | reverse complement strand
CAGGTAATATTATAAATATTATAACCTTCTTGGGATTTTTTTTCTTAAATTATTTGAAGTAGAAAGACTCACTTTTAATCTGGGCCCCACCACCTGGTGGTAGCCTGCATAAGGACATGGGGAAGGAATTTTGACCTTTGCTCTTCACCCCCACCCCTGCTCCCTGCTGTTTCTGGCAAGTCCATTCCTTCACTGGCATCAGAGACTACGTTTTCCAGGATTCTGGTATATACTGAAGACCAGCTGAAGCATCCAGCTTCATGGACTGAACAACTTCTGGGTTCTGTCTGTAGACTTCCATAGAAGTTCCATTTCTGTTTGTGCCAGTGTGTGTCTCTAGGTCTGTGTGTATTTCTTCTACATTTTCCTTGGCTCTTTATTTTTCTGTTTGTTTTATCCCACTTGATTTCATTTGTTCTTATTTTGTCTTTTTCTTTAGATTCCTGTTGGTTTTCTAATGAAGGAGAGCAAGGAGGAGTATGGGCTTCAGTGGGTGGGAAGGTGGGGAAGATCTGGAAGGAGTTGGGACATTTGGAGGCATAATCAGAATAGATCGTATGGAAAAATCTATTTTCAATTTAAAAATTAAATTTTAAGTACAATACAGTTTAAACAGGATGTAAGAAAAAGGAATCCCATGTAAGAAAATTCAATCAGAATTCTGCCCTGAAAAAGTCATCCCAGAGGAATCATTTTTCTCTTGGGCTTAGGAAGTTTCAGTCTTAAACATAATTTTAAAAACTTCTAAAATTAGGCATTTCACAAAATGATATCCCATCTTTAAAATTGCCTACATGCCCCTTTTTTATTTTCTACTCTAATTCTCAGCTTATATTGCAACATAGTAATTTGGGCTCAAGCCTCAAAATGAGTTAAAAAGTTAGGAAAAAACGACGTTCATAACTATCAGCACCACCATGTATGTGAAGGTATAAGACTATTTTTATTATTGTGCGTTTATACAAAGAACAGAAAAACGTATTAGAGAGTAAATAAGAGTATAAACATAACAGAAATTAATTTGAAAAATAAAATATTCTACTGACAAAGAAATACTGATTTTGATAATTTTGGTTTCCACCTCAGCCATGTCAGGGTCCTTTGTTGGTGCCACAAAAACAAGGCAGCAGGGTGCTACACTGCTCACAGTGCTGGAGGGTACAAAACTCATCGGTAATGGGTTTAGCCCAGATGATCTTTTCTTTAGTGTTCTTCCTTGGTTCAATACAGCTTTCAACATCTTCACGATTTGTGAATCTTAAAAAAACACACACACACAAAATTAGTTTTGAATTGTCCTTTCCAGTGAGCTTCTACAGTCATGAGGGCTGTATGGGAAAGTCCAGGGCTGAAGCCCATCACACATGTGACACCAGCCTTGGGGTAAAGCTCCTGCTCCTTTCCTATCTTTTCCTCTTCTACAGTCATGAGGGCCGTATGGGAAAGTCCGGGGCTGAAGCCCATCACACATGTGACACCAGCCTTGGGGTGAAGCTCTCTGCTCCTTCCGTATCTTTTCCTCTCCTACAGTTGCTATGCATGTGAACCCAGGTTGCAAAGGTTCAAGCAAGGGAGAGTGACTTGCACCTCAGTGGCTGCTACAGGCCCCTGAGATGTGGGAATGATGAAGAAGGTGCTAGAGTTGGCTGGGTTCAGCTCTGGTCTCCACCATCTAAGTCCTGAGAAAGGGACACCATTACTGCTGACAGCCTGCCTCTCCCAAACTTCAGACATCTCTCGTCTCTCTTCCATCCCTGTCAGCTGTCCTCCGTGGAGTCTATTCTCTTGACCCATTTCACTTTTCCCACAGCCTTTGACAATGAATCAGGGGACATGTGAGCTCCCCAGTGAGTGGGAAGGGGTCGCTATAGTCATACTCTGTGTGAGTAGGAGACAGCCCATGCCCAAGGCATCCTCTGTGGATTCCCCAGTCTACAGTGTCAGAGAGGGAAAGGGTGCTCAGTCAGGGTCCTGTTAAACACCTGAAGGCACACTCCTTGGTGGTGACAGAAATCAATGCTGGCATATGCATGCTTTTGCACTCAGGCAAACACACACACACACACACACACACACACACACACACACACACACTAACACACAGTCCAGGCTGAGAACAGTGGACTTGTAAGTTCTCAGCTCCAAGCTGGAAGGAAAACCCTCAAGTTTCTGTACCCATCTGCCCACATCCTCTCAAACCTGACAGTGGCCTTGACTGTCCCTACCAGAGGCCACTGTAGTAAAAATGGCCCTGATCCTGCAGAGGGCCCAGTGCCCCAGTGCAGAAGTGTTTTCGCCCTACTCATGCGACTTACTTGACTTCCTTGACTTCTTTACAGACAAGACGATAAACAAAAATTAACAGCAAATATATAATATCAGACCGCTAGCAATGCCAACAAGAATCTTCATTTCCATGTCTAACATCTTTTACACCTGGAAGAGAAGATCGGGCAGAGGGGGTGACTTCACTCCCAAATTCAGCAGCCACTTGGCCACTGCTGCCCCATGTCCCATCCCCCAGTGAAGAAAAAAGGACCCAAACATGGATCTTCATATGTGTGAGTAGAAGAAACTCTGTCCAGAGAGCTCCACGGTGACCTCGGGTGGGTAAGAGAGTTTATTTGTGGTTGAAAAGGGATTTGAGCCAGGCAGTAGTGGCACATGACTTTAATCCCAGCATTCAGGAGGCAGAAACAGGCAGATCTCTGAGTTTAAGGCCAGCCTGGTCTACAGAGCTAGTTTCCAAGACAGGCTTCAAAGCTACACAGGGAAACTCTGTCTCAAAAAAACAAAAAACAAACAAACAAACAAAAAACAATAACAACAAAAAAGACTTGAGAGTAAAATCCAGATGCCAGGAGATGAGGACGACAGAGAAAGTAATTACTGTTCAGAGGCAGTGAAGGACCCTGAGCGAATGAGAAGCCTGCACTGGAGCTTCCCACACCTTCCCAACTGTGCTCCCTGAGTCAGAACTTCCTCCACCAAGTACATTGGGCAGACCTATTCATGGACTGAGGGAATGACACTTCAAAATGTCATCGCCTTAAACTGCTGAGAAAAAAAAATTATGTTAAAAGCAGGGGTTTTTTTTTGAGGGGTGGGAGACCCCCACAAACAAAGTAGGTTATGCTATCTCAGGGTTAAAAAGATTCTGAAGAAAACATATAGGCATCCTCCTGAATAATAACCTTCATCAGGCGCTGAAAGGAGACAGAGACCCACATTGGAGCACTGGACAGAAATCTCAAGGTCCAAATCAGGAGCAGAAGGAGAGAGAGCACGAACAAGGAACTCAGGACCGCGAGGGGTGCACCCACACACTGAGACAATGGGGATGTTCTATCGGGAACTCACCAAGGCCAGCACCTGGCCTGGGTCTG
>NW_004949494.1:3490-4053 GCF_000317375.1 Microtus ochrogaster | reverse complement strand
CCAATCAGAACCTGGTCTACTGTTTCAATTATATAAACAGAATGATGGATTGATGTTTTAAACACCCTTGACATTATAAGCTACATGTGTTTGACTATGTTCAGTTGTACAGTGAAATGAGGTGAAACTGTTCACTAGGATTCAAACACATACTCAGTGACACTGGCCGTGTCTCACACCTCATGGTTAAATAGCTGGAAAACAAGAAAGTTAAAGAGAATCTCTGTTTTAGTCAGGCTTCTATTGTATGAATTTTTTCTTGTCAGTTTTTTTTTTATCAGGCTCCATCTTTGTATAGTTGAAAATATAAAGTAACTTAAGAGAAAGATCCATCCTCCTACTGAGATTACTCTTGTTTGAGGCTTTATTCAGAAGCCAGATTTCTTACCAGGAACAGAAGCATTTCTCTGATAAACAAGTTCAGTTTTCATCCGAATCAAATTAACCGAGTCCTTGCCTTTTGAGCCTAACGTTACACCTGTCACCTAGGATTATAGATATCCAAGTTTGCATCTCAACTGGAAGTAAAAATTATATGCAATTTAAGAAATATATATATATAT
>NW_004949494.1:0-3390 GCF_000317375.1 Microtus ochrogaster | reverse complement strand
TGGTTTTTCGAGACAGGGTTTCTCTGTGGCTTTGGAGCCTGTCCTGGAACTAGCTCTTGTAGACCAGGCTGGTCTCGAACTCACAGAGATTTTAAAATTATATTAAACATTCCAAGACCATGTCTGAGACTCAAGGCAACCTTATAATTTTCAATCCTGTAAAATAAAAATATATTTAAAATACATCTTTCCCACTTTCAGACTGGGCATCCAGGAGGTCACAACTCTGCAGCTGTCATGCCTTTAACTCCAGGACATATTGTAATGACCAGAGTAGGATCTCACTGGGGCTGGTGAGCCGCGGTTCTCTATTAACCTGTCTGTGTGGGTGGGCTGACTCTCTGCCCTGACTTCAACTCTCTAATTGAGCACTGTAGAGCTGTTGATTTTCAGTTTGTTCAGCTTCTTATTGTGAGCACGGTGATGACTTACATTTTTCACATATTTGGAGGAAACACCTAAAGCCCTAGGTTCATTTCTACCCACCCTCCCCTTTCCGGGATAGCTGCAGTTGGCCCGTCGCCCGGTCTGTGGATTCTTTCTTCTGCCTGCTCACATTCGAAATGGAGCTCTTCTGGTCACATTTTCATTTTGTTTACTGTAGTTCTCACCTCTGTAATCTCTACCCGCCTCTTCATGGTAGTTTTCTTTTTTTTAATATTCTTTATGATAGCCCTATACTTTCTCTTAGTTCATTAGACATGGCTTTCTTTGAACACATTTTAAAGTGGCTGAATTAAATCTTTGTTTAAATAGGGCTGAAATCTGGGCCTTTTCAATTAGCATTTTGGTTGATTGTTTTATCTTTTGTAGGTTCTATTTTATCATACTGTATTGTCATTTTAGAAACCAGATATTTTAAAAGGTGTCTTTGAAAGCTAGTCTTCCGTCCCCCAAGACTGTTCTTGCTGCTTGTCACAGTCTCGGAGCTTCTTGTGTGACTTTCCCCAACCGATTCTCTAACATCTGTGTCCTTTGTTGTGTATAGACACTGATTTTCCCAGAGGCAGTTAATAATTAGGCAAAGGTTTCTTGAAATTCCTGGGAACAAGAACAACAACCAAATCTTCCAGTTTTGCTGAGGGGCTCCGGGTACCTGTGGACTATGCCTGCAACACTGAGCCAAACAGCTGAGAACTATGTCTCAGGCCTCTCCTCCTTGGAAAGTGTTGTGATCCAGCTGCCCTCACTCCCCCTGACTGACAGTGGAACTTTCTTGTGGTCTGTAATTGACAAGCATGTTTGTGTTCTTTCTGGCCCGTGTGTCTCCATAGAAGCAGTAGAGGTATAAAAGGTTGCTGGGCAGGCTGGAGAGATGGCTCAGAGGTTAAGAGTGCTCTTCCAGAGGTCCTGAGTTCAATTCCCAGCAACCACATGGTGACTCACAGCCACCTGTAGTGAGATCTGGTGCCCTCTTCTGGCCAGCAAGCATACAGACAGACAGAACACTGTATACATAAATAAATAAATCTAAAAAAAAAATTGCTGGGCAAAATAAAGGTTGCTCTTCTTCCACCTGAAAAGAAACCTCTGTGTGTCAATTCCGGCACACCCCGCCAGTCTCAGCTATCCAGGCTGCACTGGCTGCAGCAAGTGGAGGTTCCACCGAGATCTGGAAAGTGGGGATATGTGAACAGGGGTCACTCCAGCCGCCGGCTAAATCGAGGAGCGTATTGGGGAAGGTAAAGTGTTTTTATTTTTCATCCACGGAGATAACTCTGAGGGACATCCTCCAAAAGATAAGCAAGTATAAGGAGGAGGGAGGGTGAATTGAAAGGCCTCAGAAAGTAACTGAAACTCTTAAAGCAACAAGGCACAGAAGTAACAAGGATGACAGTCAAAGATTTTGTACAGAAGGGGGTTTAAATGTTCCAGACTGGGAACAAGCCAAGTCAGATTAAGAGGAGTATGTGTGTCTTCATCCCCAGAAATGCTCTGAGGGATGTTCTCTGGAAGATTGGCCAGTAGGGAAGTAATAAAAAGGAGGCAGGAAGGTGAATTGAGGGTCTCAAAAGATAGAATATGTACAGATGTGTTATTATGTTGATTGTGTTGTCTTTTGTGTTCTGGACTGGAGAAAGACATTTGATTCTGGGAACTGCTAAGAAAGGTGTTGTACCCAGATTACAACCCCAAAGAGAGACCACCAGAGAGGCCCAGACTGTAATAAGCAAGGTTTAATCAGCATAATACAATCATGTTTGGAACTCATCTTCATCCCCGTTATAACAAGGTAGAGAGGAGTTGTATCTCTTCTGTGGGGTAAGATTTTAAAGGCATAACTACAAAGAGAATCTTTGAAGATGCTTTGGCATGGGTACAAGGACTTTTGCTCCCTCCCATTCTGTTAAGTCAGCTTTTTCGTAGAGCAAGGTCACTGTTCTTGAGTTAGGCCATCTTTATCAGCCTGTACCAGGGGGCTGGCTGGGCTGAGCTAAGTGACCTTGTGCTCGGAATCTCCTGGGTAGGAGAGGACAAGGCCACTATCTTCCTGGGAAAACATTCTGCTAGGAAATTTCTTCTTGCCCCTTTGAGAATAAGGGGTGAGGGTCCTACATTCCCCACTCCTCTTGGTCCTAAGAATCAGCTCAATCATGAGCTGGTTTTGTTAACTTTGGCCAAATTGTCTCTTAAAATTAGTCTTTTTATGCTTCTTTTGACTTAGCATTTTAACCAGGGATTATTGGATGGTGTATTTTTTTAACTGCTTTTAGCTGACTTTGGGGCATTGGGGCGTCGTTGTCAAGGGTTAACAAAGGTGAAATGCTAGTCAAAAAGAGAAAATTTTAGGAACATTTTGTTTATGGACTTTATTGAAGAGCCAGGGAGCATTTATATCAGCTAGACTGGTCCACACCAGTTTTTTAGCAAGTCCACAGTCCACAGTCATTTGGAGCAGGTTGTAGTCAGCAATTAATGTTTGTTTGTGTCCACCAACCAAGGGGAAACCTGTTGAGACAAATTTAAACTAGGAACAGAAGTTAATACATTTGAAACTTTTAGGCCCATATTAAAATCCATATTATAGAAATAGCAAATAACAGATATTTATAAAACAGGAATAATAGACTTATACCTTTGAGTTCCAGCAAAAACAGAAAATCCTGAGCTTGTAACCCAAACAGTATGTAGTTGTTGTTTTATTGTTTATTAGTATTACCTTAAATTATTTTTTAAACCTTTAATGTTTATGAATCTTTATACCCTCAGACCTTTATATATAATGAACTAACAAGCTGGCTAGAGCTTTGTGTAAGGATCTGGATATCCTTTTTGCTCTTAAATTGATATTATAGCTGGCCTAACCATTAATACAATCAGAGATCTTAGAAGGATAAATAAGAGTCGCGGCGGAGAGGCGCGCAGTCGCGGCGGGGAGAGGCGCGCAGT
>NW_004949493.1:17786-24144 GCF_000317375.1 Microtus ochrogaster | reverse complement strand
AAAATAGTTCTAAACTGCTTTTCCTAAAGGAGGATCAAAAGGTCCGAACTGTCCTCAATAGAAAATTGCACCAATGATGTGGGAGTGTCATATATCAATCTGTTGATTTCATTGGTTAAGGAATAAAGAAACTGCCTAGGCCCCTTGATAGGCCAACCCTTAGGTGGGTGGAGTAAACAGAACAGAAGGCTGGGAGAAAGAAGTTGAGTCAGTGAGTCGCCATGGTTCTCGCATTCCAGGCAAAAGCAGGTTAAGATCATTCCTGATAAGCCAGCTCGTGGGCTACAAAGATTAATAGAAATGGGTTAGATTAACATGTAAGAGCTAGCCAATAAGAGGCTGGAACTATTGGGGCCAGGCAGTGTTTAAAAGAATACAGTTTCCGTGTAATTATTTTGGGGCATAAACTAAGCTGGCCATGTGGGCGGCCGGGTGCCGGGGACGCAGCTCCGCCGCTCCTAATTCAACACACCAAGTCACATGAATCTTGGTATGGTGAATGGTGCATGCGTGTGAGATTGTTAGTTCATATGCAAAGACATGAGACCAGAAAACATGAGAAGTTCCGAAGCCAGAAGTGAGAGCCAGGGAGCTTCCAGCTTTCCATAGAGCCTAGAAATAAGCAAAGACCAGGATCCTTGGCACTCAGGTGTCTGGGACCATCTACTCCTCAGATGCTGTGGAGACAAGCAGCCTGGATGAAAGAAACCCTTGTCAGCAAACCCCGAGAAATCATGGAGGTGCTGCAATAGCTTAGGAAGGCCCTGCTGCCCGCCTGCTTAGCCTCCATGGAACGATCGGCACCATATAACACGGTGGGCACCACACACGGAACTGAATTTTCTTCCCACTGGTTTTGTGCTTTTGGCAATAGCCAAAGTTCTCTCTCCCCCTTCCCTGCTTCTTCATCCCCCCCCCCCACTCTTTTCTTCATTGTAGGAAGAGGTAACACAGGGCTTTAATCCACAGCCCAGTATCACTTGGAATTTACTATGCAGCTCAGAATGGCTGTGAGCTCGTAGAAATTCTCCTGCCTTAACCTTTCAAGTGCCGAAATTAGAGCCGGAAACCACCACGCCCAGCTTCCGTCTCTCTTGCTGCTCTCCGTTCCTTCTTCCCACTTTTCTTTACTTCGGGGGCACGTGGCAAGTTTTCGTTCTGTAACCCAGGCTGGCCTGGAACTCACTAGTTAAACTCATGGCAATCATCCTGCCTTTCTTTTTCCTTGCTTTCCTTCTTCTCATTCCCTCCCTGATGCGGACCCCCCCTACTTCTCCTTTCTTCATATTTTTGAGATAAGAACTTGCTGTATAGTCCAGGCTATAATGGTCTGATAATTTCTACTTAGCCCAGACTGGCTTGGAGCCCACAGTCCTCCTACTTCAGCTTCCCAAGTAATGGAATCACAGGTGTGTATCATGTCTGCCTCATGCTTGTTCACTGCTTTTATATTTTAAGTTAAATTTTTATCTTCTCTCTGTGTGTATGTGTGTGCACACATGCTCACACGTACATGCATATAATACCTCTATATAAAGGTCAAAAAGTTAGCTTCCCACACACTAGACAAATACTCTTCCATAGCCTCATGCCCACCCCTAGAGCCTTCTCCCCCACCATTCAATGCAAAAATTGGAATTTTTTTAAAATCACATCAAAAACCAGACAGGCTTGAAATGTAACTTCATGGTAGAGTACTTATAAGTATCCATAAAGTTTGTGTTAAATCCCAGTTCCTCACTCCACCAAAACAGTCAAAGATAATTTCCCAGCTTTAGTAATTGGGAGCTGGGGTGGGAGAGAACCACCAGAAGGCTATGGAGGTGCAATGAGATCAAATATAATCTAGAAAATGATTTTTAAAATTTAATGTTAGAGGCAGGAATCACTTCTTAAATCTGTGCTTAAATACAGCTCACCTACTGAGAGGAGATATTATATAACTCCCCAAGCTGAGCCAGTGTCTGGGGCTAAGTCCCTTTCATAATCAATGGCATTTACTCTGAGTTGTTTAGGTGGGGTAAGAGCTCAGAAATCCAGGAAATCGGAGATGCTTTGCCGTAGAAGATTAAGTGCTGAGCTTAGGTACGCTGAAAGGCTTTGAGAAACCCGAGGCTATCGAGTAATCAGACCCCGGGATTGAAAAAGTCGCTGCTTCCTGTCTGTTAAGCAGGTTTTTCTGTTTGCTTAAAATGTTCAAATTTATTCCCAATTGTCAGAGCTGGAAGGACGGCTTAGTGGGTCAAGCCCACATTGCTCTTATAGCGGACCCGAGTTCTGTTTCCAGCCACTCTGTGCCTCTACTCCAGGGGGTCCAAGAACTCTGGCCTCATACACACATCCCCATGTGTGCAAACATGCATAATTATTCTTAAAATAATAAGGCCAAGTCTTTAAAGAAATAAATTAAAGGACTGGAGAGATGGCTCAGTGGTTAAGAGCACTGGCTGCTCTTCCAGAGGACCTGGGGTTCAATGTCCAGCACCTACATGGCAGATCATAACTGTCTGTAACTCCAGTTCTAGAGGACTTGACATTCATGGCAAAATACCAATGCACATAAAATAAAAATAAATAGAAGGAGAAGTGAGTTATAAAAGTCACCAGTTCCTCCTCTGTATTCCTACACCATACTGGAAAATGGCAAGAACTAATGTTGCAGACTTCTAAACCAGGCAAGCAAACAAGCTTTTTTCTGGTCTTGGGGTGGGGCCCCTACCTAAGTGAAGTGAATCCTGCTTTAGGAAAAGCCTTCTTTTCGATGGGCAAAGTAGACTGCTTTTGGAGTGTATGGGACCTCAGGAAGCTTCTCACTCAGCTCCCTGATGATGGCTCGGTGAACATAAACATTTGTCTCTGGATGGGCCTGCTAAGATTATGGCCTTCCTCTTGTGAACTTAATGAGAACACAACCCACCCGGCAGAGAGCAGGGACCAGGAGGAAAGCATCAGCTCCAGTGAGCCCGGATACAGACATTTCTTGGGAACAATAAGACATAGGAGGGCTTCGCCTTCACATTTCCACTCAAAATTACACGGAGAGGAAAATCTGTCCATTTTATACTCTTAAAAATCTGTTCTTGAGATGTGGCAGGGAGACAGCTCTGTCATCAAAGTGCTTTTCATGCAAGTGTGAGAGCCTGGGACCAATCCCCAGGTTCCACAGTAGAAAGTCAACCCAGTGATGGTGTGAACCTGTAATTCCGGCGCTGAGAGGATCCCTGGGAGCTGACTGAGCAGCTGGCACAGCCTGACTGGGAATGCTGGGAGGAAGAGGAAGTGAGCTCACACTCAACAGCTCTGCTCTCTGGAGCAGAGAGCCATGCTCCGCTCTCCCGGGCAGACGCATGCGATTCAGCTCAGAACCCAGGATAGACGTAGGCTAGAATCTTCCCGGTAAGCACACCTTGGGGTGCTACATACATGATTGGAAATGGGCTAGTCCAGATGCGAGAATTAGCCTAGAAAAGCCTAGATAGAAATGGGCCAAGCAGTGTTTAAATGAATACAGTTTTTGTGTTGTTATTTCGGAGCATAAGCTAGCCAGGCGGCCAGGGTACTGGGGATCCGCTCCTATTACAACAAAATGTCGAGAGACTCTACAGCTCTGCTCTCTGGAGTAGAGACACAATGCTCCCGTCTCCCGGACACGCGATGAGGTTCCTACCCAGGATGGACGTAGGCTAGAATCTCCCTGGTAAGCCACCTAGTGGGCTACAGCAGATTATTAGAAATGGGTTAGTCCAGGTGTGAGAGTTAGCCTAGAAGAGGCTAGATAGAAATGGGCCAAGCAGTGTTTAAAAGAATACAGTGTCCATGTAATTATTCCGGGGTATAAGCTAGCCAGGCGGCTGGGGTACTGGGGATGCAGCCCCGCCACTCCAATTACTACAGGTCCCACTGAGAAACCTTGCTTCAAAACTGGACCAAACCAAACCAAACCAAACCAAGCCAAACCAAACCACACCACACCACACCAAACCAAACCAAACCAAACCAAACCAAACCAAACCAAACCAAACCAAGATAGATGCACTGCCTGAGGAGGAAGAACAACCAAGGCTGTCCTCTGGCTTACACACACACACACACACACACACACACACACACACACACACACACCCCTCTTTGTTTTTGTTTAATGATACGATCCTTTACTAACAATACTGCCAATGATACCTCAGTGAACTCTATTTCTTCGTTGCTTGCTCCTTTCTTCCTTCTCTTGTGTCCCCCTATAGCTCCCCAGTTGTTTAATCTGAAACTACTCTAGAAGTTTCCTGTCCTCTCCTTCCATCCCTCCAGGCCCAAGTCAGGAGTGTTCTACCTTCTAAATACACCTGGACTCGTAGGCTGTTGTCCATCTCCCCAGCAAAGGCCTCAGTGTTTCTCATCTGAGCACAGTGCTCTCTTCACTATCCTGCTGGTTTGTAAAGTTCTTCCCACTGGCCTTTGAACAATCCATACTGCATATGGTCACTGGGAGACCCATATGAAATCTTTCTAGGGCTTGGAATATCTCTCTGGGATCAAGACATTGCCTAGCATTTAGAAAGTCCTAGACTTCATCCCCTGTACTGTAAAGACAAATAATCAAGACTATTTCCAAGATATGAATCACATCTGCTTTCCATTTCTCAATTCTACACAAATTTGTTTGTCTCTCCTTTGGGTGAAAATCAGATCCCAAAATGGTGAACACAGAGGAGTAGGAGCTCTGGGCTACAGATGCTTCCATCACTGGCTGGGTCTGCAGCAAATGCAGCCGCCCAAAGAAGCAGCATTGTCCACAGAACCAATGTCTTAGTGATGTAATGAATTAACACTGGTCCTCTTGATAGAAGTAGAAACAACTGTGGATCAGAAGCTTGTCTGCGGTCTGTGGCTGCATGTTTCCTTAGAATTAATAGTTGTACTGAAGCAACTCTCTTGGGTTCAGTATTCCCAATATTCAATATTGGGTTCAGTTCCTTTTCAGAGGCTTCCCAGCACCTTGCATTGTGTCGGTAGTGCTCTTCCCTTCTGGAAGGTTCTTCCCTACCAGCTGCTTGTTCTTCGAAATTCAGCCCATCACCACTACCCTCTGAAAAGTCCCAGACTTCCTGAGGCAGAAATCCACTCTCAGCCTCTCAATTCTGAACACTCTTCTTCTGCAGGTATGAATATTAACTGAGATACAATTATCTGTTTTCCTCACCTCTTCCTCAGACCAACAACTCTTCCAAGACAAGAGATTTTACTACTGTGCATTGCTACTGCCTGCCACCCATTCATAGTAGATGCTCAAGAGGGAGGGAAAAGACAAAAACCGGGAGATGACTCAGGAGCTAGGAAGGACCACGAACTGCTCTTCTAAAGAACCCGAAGGACCCAAGATCAAATCTCAGCATCCACATCAGGTGGCTCATAATTGCTTGTAACTCTAGCTACAGGAGATCCAGTGGCCTCCTCTGGCCTCCATGGGCACCCATGAACCCATGGCAGGCACACATATAAATAAAAATAAATCTTTTTTTTTATTTTTCAAGACAAGGTTTCTCTGTGTAACACTTCTAGCTATCCTGAAACTCTGTGAACCAGGCTGACCTTGAATTCACAGAGATCTGCCTGCTTCTGTCCCCCAAGTGCTTGGTTTAAGGGCATGTGCCACCACTGCCCTGCTAATAACTACAATTTTTTTTTTTTAAAAAAGGAGGAAAACAAGAATAAATGGGAAAGCTCTAATGATGCATAATTAATAAAAATTCAGGGTCAGAAATTAGGCTTCAACCTGAAAATCCTAAAAGCAAAAGAGTCAGCCAGTGGCTCTTACCTCAACCTTTGCCTGAAACTGGCGATCCTGCCTTCTGGAATCTCAGACTGAGACTGTGCGTGGAGAGCTGTCTCCTCGCACTTTATAATCCTCTCTAGGGCTGGAATTAAAGGCGTGCACCACCCAGTTTCTATGGCAACTAGTATGGCTACTGGGATTAAAGGTGCGCATTACCATAATCTGGTCTGTTAGGCTGATCAGTGGGACTGTTGCAGTCTCAGATCTTCAGGCAGTCTTTATTTATTAGAATACAATTAAAATGCCACTATATTCCAAAATGTACTGAAACGTTGCTGTGTTTGGACTGTGTGTTAGATGCTTTTCCTATGTTATTTCCCATGCTTGATACACTTCCTAGGTTACTTCCTGTGCTAGATACTCTTCCTACGTTACTTCCTGTGCTAGATACTCTTCCTACGTTGCTTCCCATGCTAGATACTCTTCCTACGTTGCTTCCCGTGCTAGATACTCTTCCTATGTACTTCCCGTGCTAGATACTCTTCCTACGTTACTTCCTGTGCTAGATACTCTTCCTACGTTACTTCC
>NW_004949493.1:3068-17231 GCF_000317375.1 Microtus ochrogaster | reverse complement strand
ATGAACTTTGGTCTTATTTCACAGAGGTCTTGCTTCTGGTCCTCAGGTGATTTGGATCTTACCTGTCTTTGTTCCTTCTGCTGTGATTGGGGATAAGATGGAGATGATGGGGCTGGTCTTCGCAGAGCCTACTATTCGGTGTTGGTGGATCCCATTCAAATTTAGAGGTAAAAGAGCTAGGGCTCAGCTTTAAGAATATCTTAGAATTTCTTGAGAGTCACAGATAATTTGAAGTATAGAAATATCATCTAAATTAATTTTGTTTTTTGTTTTTTCTAAACAGGGTCTTCCTTTATATCCTGGGCTCGTCTTGAACTCCTGGGCTCAACTTCCTGAATGCTGAGCTTATAGGCATGGATGACCACATCTGACTTAAAGTGACTCTTTAAAACAAGCATAATTCCAATATGTTTCCTGTGTTTATTAAATAGAGAATAACTATGACAATGTGAAACTTGATAAGAAATTTCTCCATTTGGTCTGTTTTGCATATCATATTATCATGTAAAACACAGAGACTAGATAGACCAAGATAGTACCGAGCAATAGTACCTTTCCATTTCCCATGAGATGATGGGATACAATCATGGTTCTACAAATGCAAATTGTACAACTCCCTCCAACAGTTCTTTATTCCTTGACTTGTTCAGTTAACAATAATAGTTCTACCTAGTCTATCTTCCTTCTACTGTTCAGCAGGGTTGTAGAGAGGTGACGTCTAAAAGCCACAAATATTTTATAATATTTTATAAATGCAGCATTTTTTTAAAAATGGGAATCAAGTTTAATAATCTGGCTCTGGACTTTGTCAGTGCTTAAGAAGCTCTTGTCCGTGTTCCTTTAATACTAAAGCCCTTTGGTCCCCGCCGTGAAAAAAAATAAAATAAACCTGAAGACACCTCTGAAGTCACAGTGTTTGTTACAGTTTGTAGAGTGGCCAAAGCCAGTTTCAAGCCTCCTGTGAAAGTTGCCATTTATTTCCTAGTGTGAAAAGAAACGTCCAACAATTATATTTACCCGAAATTATGAGTAGTCAAGAGAAAGAAACAGTCAGAATGTCTGCACTGCCTAACAGGGCAAGTGACTAACCAGGCTTCTTCTTGTGAGTGCTGGACACCACATGGAAGCAGCCAGACTAGGCTAGACCGGAATGCCCCAAGACTGGTCACTCTAAATACTCCTTCTGGATGTTATTTTGTCAAATGAATTATCAGCTGAAATCTCTTTTTCCCTTTCATTATCCGTAGGAGAGAGCAAACTGGGATGGTGGAGGACTTTGGCCAGAGACATGTTTTCAATCATCTAGGCGTCCCAAGTAGGGGGAAGATCACAAAAACACTGAACTGCCCCAGAGGCCGGAAGGGAAGGCTGTTTTCTCCCTGAGGAAAAGTAGATCACCGTACTTACAAAAGTCGCCTTGAAAGTTTTCTCTGGAGAAAAGGCACTGGGAGCAGGGAGGAGGCAGAGGAGCAGAGATTAGGTGGCTGCGCGACTTCCTTCCTCCCCCAGAATGGGAGGCTCATTGTTCCTTATCGCCCTGACCTCTGAGGGGCTCCAGGAGCCAGGGAGGCCTGGCCTCTGATCCCCACTGCCCTCCCTCCTGGCCTCTGCGCCTCGGATTTCCAACTTGCAGATAAAGCTGTCCGGCCTGACACCAGCTCCAAGCCTCATTAGTGACTGTCTGCGAAGTGCTTGCAAGATGCGGTTATATAAGGCCCTCGTATTATTATTATCATCACACACCCCCATAGACCCAGCTCTGCCAGATAAACAAAAGGCAGTTCCAAGAAGAGGAGGAGCAGAGGCAGAAGTTCCACTGGGGGTGAATTTCGGGACACTGCTGAACTGACTGGAAAGGAAAAAAAAAGGCAACCCAATACGAGTATGCAAACCTCGGCAAACAAACCGTGCTGCAGCTGGCCGGCTGGGAGGGGAGGGGGCGGGAAGGGAGTCAGGGTTTCCAGGCATGTGGTTCTGGCGCCTGGAGCACCCGGTACAGTAGCTGCCTGTGGCAGGATGGAATGGATGAGGAAGATGTGGGCTTTGGAAAGCCAGGAGTTCCAGAGGCCAAGTACTTAGTAAACACTGATCGTTCTTAGACCCGGACTTGGTGCGCTGGTCTCTTGATTTCTGGTTTCTTTCTCCGAATGGTGGTTTGCAGGGAATCCGGCCTGCACCGTGGAGTCCTCCGTTTGAAACCTGTCTGGGTCTCTGCCCTCTCACCAGCCAGGGACATCTGAGAAAGTTCCCTGCCACGGACCCCATCTCCGCTGGTTACTGTATCTTCTTTAGATCGCTATTATCCGGCCCGGGGCACACCTCCTGGTGTGAAGACTCCTACCCTGGCATTTAAAGTTTACAGTTTTTGTCTGGGCGCTAATTTCTCACTTCGGGTAGCACCCTCCAGTATCAGCGCCCGCCCGGCAGCACACCCTCAAAAGGTAGATTTATCAGCCCTTGCATTTCCGACCTCACTCACACCGCCTCCCCCCTTCTCAGTTCAAATCTCTGATCCCCTGAGAAAGGGAACGGAATTTCTGTTTTGCTGTCAACACTACTTTTTGTTACCATTGTTCACCAGCTTTCCCAAACCTACTTTTTCATAGGCTTGGGAACCCGTGTTGTTTGTGCTGGTGGCCTGAGTCAAAGCTTCAAGAATAACAGTAGCATAGTAAGGTCATTGCATTTGCTTGAGATCAGGTCTTGTTATATAGCCATGGCTGTCCTGGGACTCACAAAGATCCACCTTCCTTTGCCTCCACTTTCCCAGAGCTACGGTTAATCTTGCATTATCTTATGACTGATTAAATCTCACCTGTGACTTCTAGTTATGCAGCAACCTCCCTGTGAATTAATTCAGATGTTGGTTGCTGGGGATGTCTAATAGATTCTTAAGGGTTGGTGGTACCCCTCACTTCTTTCAATGATTGAATGTGTTCATGTTTTAAGGGGAGAGGCTGAGACTTGGCTCAGTGCTAGGAAGAATCCTTGCCTAGCACGCTTGAGACCCTGGTTTCCATCCTTGCACTGGCCAAAACAAAGGCACAGTTTTTATCAAACATTAAGGGGAACACCTTAATTTGAGCTGTCTTTTATAAGTCTGCAGAGAAGCAGGGCAGCTAGCATCCGTGACGCCTTTGCTACCCACAGAAGGTGAGCTGTAAAGTGCAGTTTAGCGGCCAGTGAAATGACAGATGAGAAAAGCACTTGCTGCTAAACCTTGCAGCCCCGAGTTCGATCCTTGGAACCCATTGTGAAAGGAGAAAAATTCCAACAAGCTGCCTCTGACCTCTGTAAATCCCGCTCCCTGACATACATAAATTAATCAGTGCAATTAAAAGGAAATGAAATACAGCTTATTTCATACAATCCCCTGAAATTGGGGATTTTCAGCACTAACACTTTATGGGAACTATGTGGGCCCTTAGAAATAAGCCACGGCTCTCTGGTTTATGACCTGGGGTGAATACAACCTTCGTGAGGCTTCTAATTAACATATTCTCGATGACATTTCCTCTATTATTCTTTGACCGAAACAAGATGCTTTAAGTTCCGCGCCTGGTGGCTGGAACCTCCGTCCTGTTATTTAGGAGACTCAGCAGTTTCTACACAACACACGCTCCCCAGGGCATACAGAATGTTCAGTGGATCAGAAGAATTTCCCCGCCTCCTTGAATATGGAACAATCAAAACCAATTCGGGTTCTAAAGAATTTCAGCGTCAACTGGAGTCTTTGGGGTTTAGGGCTAGATGTGCCCGTGCATTCTTGTTTTGTATTTTAGAGAGATCGGGGACCCAGGACCTCACTGGTGCTAACTCAGTCTCAACTCTAATAAGCTTGCTTGGAAAAAAAAAAAACAAACTTCTTTTATTATTTGATTATTTGGTGTGCTTGGGTGTTTTTTTTTTTTTTTCATGTATGCAGCATTCTTGGGAGGAAGAAGGGGGCTTTGGATCCCAAGAATTAGAGTTACTGATAGTTGTGAGCCAACTATGTGGGTGCTGGGGTTAGGATTCGGGTTCTGTGAAATGGGCTCTTAACCCCTGAGCTATCATTCTGCTTCATAGTGAGCATTCTTGACCTAGCAATATCCTGACATACAATCGTTTTAATCTTTACGTTACCAATGGGAAAACCAGGTCTGGCTGTAGGAGCCCATTTTCCACCCGTATCACACAGTCCCTGAGAGAAGCAACTTTTCAAGAGGTAAGGTTCATCGTGAAGCAGGGTTTCAGAGATTCCCATCCATGCTGGGTTGGTTCTGTTGTCTGCAGGAAGCCTGTGATTGGGCTAGAACATCATGGCACGGCGGCGCAAAGCATCCTACCTAAAGACACTAAAAAGCCAAAAGAGCAAAGGAGGAAGTCATAGGAGCCAAGGACCAACTTCAAGAGAATGACCCCAGTGACCTGATGCCCTTCACTAGGCCCTGTTCTTGAAGGTTCCAACACCTCCCGAGGATCACAGGCCAGCCATCAAGCCTTCAGCCCTGAAGCCTCTGTTGCAGATCCAGGCCACAACATTAACTCCACAGCTAAGGCAGTGTCTAAGCCGGGATTTGAACCCCAATCAGTATGACTCCACAGACTCCATTCCTTCCATATCTGTAAGGAACCTTACGTAAAAAGAATGACATCTTCTCTGTATAAGACTGGCTTTCCAGGAGCCTGAGCCTTTCAGCCTATGTCTGTTCAGATGCTTTACCATGCGTGGCATGACGGATGTAAAACCAGGCTAGCTCCTGTCAGTGACACTAAGTCCTACTTGGTCCAGTCTTCAACCCAACTCAGCTTCCTGGGCTTCAGCTCACTCCCGGCCCAGGAAATTTGTCAGAGGAGCTAATCCAGTCCTCCCTTGCATGTCCTCTCCAGCTAGACACAGACAGCCCATCCTGGCTACAACAGAGCCAGCCTCCCCCAGTCCTGGGGTTCATTGTGTTCTCAGTCCCAGAGTGTACTCTGCTTACAGCCTTGGGTCTGTCTCTGGTTGGTGACTAACACCTACTGTGGATTTTCTCTGTGCAGTGTCGGATACTGTGAACTCCAATGTCCCCAGAGCTCTAGGGGGGGATTCCCTCCTTCCCTGCCCTGGTGAAGAGAGCAAAAGAATGACCAGACATTAATACTAATACCAAAAGGAATTTATTACACAGACCCTTTGCCAAACAGAACATTTTTGGACTTTCGTTAAGCATTTGTTATTCGCAAACAAATGAATTTTAGCTCAAATAATGCCAACCAGACCTGATCTTTATTAATTTAAACACCCCTGAGCTTTGCCATCTACTGCTTCTAATTTTTATTTTGCTCACCTAGAGGTCTTGGAGGTCAGTTGCATGTTCTCTTTCGTGAGAGTTTTGACTACAGTCCTGCCCGGAGGCCAAGGATAAAAAGATGACCCTTCCATGTCTGTCATTTAAATCCACTAACTGCATTCTCTCAGGAAAATGCAGCCGAAAGAATTTTTCTCATCTCCGTAGACGGAAGATTATAATAAACAGTTTTTGCCCATCTGAGACATCCTATCATTAATATATTTCCAAATTCTCAGCCCTTAGAAACAAAGCTCCCGATGTAATTTCTTTCCTGTTCATGCGATTTACAGTAGAAAGGTCATGTTTGCACTAGACTTTGGTGGGAAATTAATCTTCTTCTCTCCTTGTATTTCTGTGGAATCCAAGCACTTCATTATTTAGTCATTTCCAAATATGAAATGCTTGTCATTCTTCGACAACAACCTAATCTTCCCTTTGTGGGTGGAGAAGGAAGCCGTTGCCAGGGCACAGATCACTTGGAAGGTTATGAGGGGCCCTGCAGAGCTTTCCTCCATGTCTCAGCCAACCCACCAGGCAGGCTGTAAATGGTTCCACCCGTGGCGTGTACCGTACAGTCTCCTCCCATCATGGGAAGGTGGTCATGCAAAGCCCGTCTGCATCCGGGAAGGAGCGCTCAGGGCGCAGTGGCTATCGGACTGCAAATGTGGCCTAGACCAGCCTAAGCAATGAGTTCTTTTATGTTTTGCTTTGAATTTTAACTTAATTCATTTGAAAATGTTTGCCATTCTGTTTTGTTCATATTTATGCCCTGTCAATGTTCTTCACCCTGCCCTCTATCCCCAGCTGTACCTGTCTTGTCAAACAGTGCCCTTTCTGCTTTCAGACCACTCATGTCTTTGTTAATTCTAGGCCCCTCTAGTGAGAGAGAACGGCAGTAGCAATGTATGTCTTTTCCCCCTCCCAGTTTACATAGTTGAAGGCCAGCCTGGGCTACGTGGCCAGTCTCCATCTCAAAAACCCCAGAAACAAAGTTCACTTGGAGTCTGTCGTACAAAATAAACATCTTCAGACCACCCAACTGACTTCCACATGGAGGCTCTGCCTCCTCCAACCCTCTCGTCTTTCAGATGGTGTGTCCTGAATATGAATGAACGCACAATTCATTTCAACCACATCCGTCCTTCCTCAAACTTTTATTTTAGGGGTAGGGACTAGTGCTCTTTAAATTTCATGACATTTTATCGACATCCATACAGCGTGAGCTTTTATGCAATTCTAGAGGCAGCCGAAACCCTGCCCACCCCCCACTTCAAAGGATTCCGCACTTGACCAATTCTGAAGGGTAAATTGATTTTCTCATCATTTGCTGCCTTTGACAATAGGAAGGCTGACGCGGCAACATTGCTAAAATGACAGCTCCCTTCCACCCAAGGGGAAAGAATGCGTGTTAATATCCTTAATGACTGGCATCTTTATGAGAAATGTGAAATCATTTATCCTCAGCAATAACCTGCCTAGGATTAAAAAGTACTTGGGGCTTAGAACGGAAGTAATCTGTCAGGAGAAATTATTTAGACTGATGTGAATTAACCGAATCAATTGGCTTCTGGTAGCTTCCTAAGGACCTAAGGACATGTAGATTCAAGTTGGTTAAAAGTCAGCAAGAGCTGCTGAAGAATCTGGAAAAGAACTGCCGTTCTATAGGAGGAAAACATAACACATTTATTGGACAAATTCCTTTTGCAAAAAGATAACACATTTATTTGACAAATTCTTTCTCATCTACTAGAAAACGAGAAGTGATTTCGGAGGACACGGATAGCAAAGGGACCCATGGAATAGCAGGCAGATGGCTTGCTTGCTCAGAACAATAGCGGGATCTCACAAAACCATCTTCTTGTGAGGCCATGATTCTAAACAATAGTAGTGTTTTCCTTTGGGCACTGGTCTAGTCCTCTCAAGGCTGGCGTGGGCATGAGCCTGAGGGACAAGCATGGCTCTAGGTTTGTGTCCTACAGGAGGACCTCCTCCTACTCCTAATGGGCTCAGCACTGTGCACCAACTACCAAGTATTTATCAGAATCTCACCCCTCTCTCTCGCCAGCTTCACAGCAAGCTCCTTCTCCTCTTTACCCAGAAAGCCCAGTAAATTATAGGAAGAAGTGCGGTAGCCGCATGGGAAGTTTAATTGGTCTGGGCAAAAGGTGTAAATTGTTGGAAAATGTAAACTGTATCCATGTGACCGATGCCTAAAATTTACTGTTTAAAGAGGAGAAGAGTAGAGTCTGGGCGTTCTGAAGGCGCTGGTGCAATAGCACTTCTAGGGAAGAGAAAGGCGTCCTGAGAGGGGTTCCTTCAGCGGTCTGGGTTTACATGTTTAAACATAAAAACAAAAAGGCATGGGTTGGTGGTATAGCTCTGTGACAGGGCACTGGCCCAGCAGGAGCCAAGCCCTGCCTGCTACCCAGTATCCCACCCCACCACAGCTGTGTTATAAATAAAAGGAAGCGGTAAGTACCTTGTTAAAAAGATGGAGTTAGACAATTACCTACATGTTACTGTGACTTTAGACCAGGGGACCATCAAGGGACCAAGTGCTTTGATGGTCTAAGAAATGAAAAGTTTTGTGTGTGTTTATGTGTGTGTGTGTGTGCGTGCGCACACATGTGTACGTGTACACAGGTGCACATGTATGTGTGTGTGCATGCATGGAGATACCAGAGGTCAGCTTTCTCCAACACACTTCAGATCCCTTCCACCTTGATTGGAAGAGATAAGCGTCTCTTACTGACCCAGCCAGTCATCCTGGCATCTAACTTCCAGACCCACCTGTCGCTGCCTCTCCAGCCCTAGGATTAAAAGCACACCTACATTTATATGGGTTCTGGGACTGGGGGTCAAGGCCTCAAGTCCTTTCCTGACTGAACTATCTTCTGAGCTCCCAATTCAACATTCTGGTGTTGGAATTTTAGAAATGGTGCATTGCGGGAGGGTTGACCAATACAGACGGGAGAAGACATTTCGTATAAAATGAGGTAGGCTTGTCACCTGGTCTTTGTGCAAGCAAGCAGAGGCACAGATTGCAAACGCAGCGCCATGTGCACCAATGAGCAGGTATTTGAACAAGTGGCAAGAAGAGACTAGATGGAGACTGAAGAGGAGACAGGAGGACTGGACCCTGATGCCAGCCCATTGCAGTGGCTGTAGACTGAGAGGTACAGATTAGGATGTGTTGAGATGCAGTGAGCAAAAAGCATCAGTACGCAGAACCTGCAGGAGCACCTTGTCTGGAGCTGAATGCTGGGGCTAAGGCTGAGCCAGGGATAAGAGTGACAGGCAGGCTGGCAAAGATGTGACGAGGGGCAGACTTCTTCAAGCAGTCCTTTAAGGCTTTATGCCAGGCTGAGCCGAGGGACCTGAGTGAGGTTGTCTGTTCCAATGGATGCAGATTTTACCCACAGCTCCCTCACATTGCAGTGAAGTCCGGTTGTGCTCTAAGGTGTCTGTCTATGTGCTGTCTGGGAGTCCCTGGACTAATCCAAAGGTGACTTTGCAGAAGTTAAGTGGGGATTGCGGCATCCAGGAGGCAGAGCCAGGCAGATCTCCTTGATTTCAAGATAGCTTGGTCTACACAGCAAGTTCCTGAGCAGCCTGAGCTGTATAGTGAGACCCTATTTTTCTTCATTTTGTTTTGTTTTGTAAAGGAAGGAGGGGGGAAGGGTTGGGGTGGCATGGGAGAGATGTTTGTCACCCTCTGTTTTTAACATACATCTTGCCTCTGACTAGTCCCTTCCTGAGTCACATGGATGGCCACGAAAGAGCACCTGGGAACGTGCCTGTGTCTGCTAGAGATGGCTGTGCCCTGGATTCTTTTCGAACTGGTTAGAACAAAAAGAAGGAAGAAATCATGAGCTCTAACCAGCAGCGTGTGGGGCTTTTTGTCCCCTTTCCTTTTGTCACACAGACAAGCAGGCACTAAACAGTCTAAACAAAGTAGTTAGTCAAAGGCCACACCTGTCAGAACATCACGAGGGCAGTTCAGCCTCCCAAAGGCTGACTTAATCGTTTAACAGTGAAATTCGTTCTCTCTTTCTTTCCTTTCCTGGCTTTAAAACCACGCTTTGCAGTAAAGCTGAGGCTTGGTGCCTTGAGCCAACTTAATTTCTAGGTCTTGTGTTTAAGTATTTAGACCATAATGTCTTAAAAGCTTTTTAATAGAGAACTCTAAACATCGCCCATTTGTTAAACAAGCAATTACTGAACGTTTGGAGTGTGCCTGGGACTGCTGTGGATTGAGATAAGATTCTTCAATATGCCTTTTAAAACAAATATATGTCCTTATGCACCATGTTCTTAAAAAAGAATTTTGGAGGGTTAAAAAAAATTAACAAATACAAGGAAAAGAAATTGGTTAAACTCTCAACTAGGTTTAAAAGGAAAAGTAAGGAGCGAGAATGACATTTGGGCAAAGCTCTTGCTCACGGTTGAGTGAATCTGGGGTTTGGTCCTCAGCACAGCAAAAATAAACTCACACACACGCACGTGCACACACTATTCAGTGAGCTGGCTCAGTGGGTAAAGGCACTTGTTGCTAAGCCTGATAACCTGAGTTGAGTGCCTGGGACCCACGTGAAGGAGAAACCCAACTCCTGAAAGTAGTCCTGACTTCATACACCTGCCATGGCATAGACAAATAAATAAATGCAATAGCAATTTTAGTAAATAAACGCACAAAGGGAACGGTAGGAATATTCAGGCAATGGTAGGGATGTAGTATCTAGTGTCTTGGGATGACTCCTCCTTTGGTGTATCTAAGTCTAGAACATTGCCGAAGGGGTTCAAACTCCAGAATTCAGCTCCTTATACAGAAGATGAGGAGAAACAAAAGAGAGAGAAGGTGAGAGAGAGAGAAAATGTGTCCCTTCTCCCAAATGCACTGGAAGTCATCTCTACACATCATGGTACTATATCGCTCAATATTAATATTTCAGTGTGGTTTACCTAAGAATACAAAATATTACATAATGTATTAGTTTGTCTTTCATAAATCTCAACTTAGTATATATAAAATGTAGACATTGTTCTTGGTTGTTTGTTTTCTAAGTGAATGTTTTCTTTGTATTAACAAAAGCAGCATAATTCTAGACTTTTCAGATATGGGTATTTGGTGAAAGGCATAGGGAATTGAACCAGGACCTTGCACACACTTGGTAGATGTATCATGGACTTATATATAGCCCCAACCCTTCAGAAGGCCTGGGGTACTAGCAGAATATACTCGATGATTGCATGTAGCTCAGTAGTAGAATATCTGCTTAAAGAATACACACGGCTTCAGGGTCAATTCTCAATACCAAATTTCCCCATATAGCTAAATAAAAAAAAATCTACTAGAGAGAGTTCTAATTATAGATGTCAGGAAATAGGTCCTTATCTAAACCTTGCCAAGTTCTGGCTATGGGCAAGAAACCTACGTAGCCTACTCCTTGTATTTCTTAACGCATAAAATGCATGCAGCGAGACTCCTTCCATCTAGTCTTCATCTAAGCCGTCATGAAGGTCAAAGTTAAAAAGGACCTATGAAGATGATTTGCAATGGTGGTGTGATGTGTAAAAACGGTAACTTTTGATACGCAATGGTGTATCTGTTGTATCAGTTCATCCAGAGGTACAGGCAGGATTGTTCAAGTCTGAGTCAAGGCTTATCCTGGGCAACATAATGAGATTCACATCTCAAAAAAAAAATCAAAAATTAAATGATGAATTGTCCTTGACCAGTACTACTAAGTATTGGTGACTTGTTGGTAGACAGTGTGACCTGGTTTGTCAAAGCTTGTAAGTACAAGCTAACTTTTCAGTTTATGAAAATAGATTAGAGAAAGTGTAGAGAAACAGATCCAGATCTTAGCTCCCTCTTCTGCTGCTCACCAGCTCTGCTGTGTGTGCAGTGACTTCACTCTCTGTGTTTTCATTTCTTTACTAAAACCTGCAGAGCTAAAAGGAGTTGCAAATGTAATGGAAAATTATAAGACAAGTAGAAATTGGTTGCTCAGATTAATCTGCATTTGATAAGCTGTCCTAATTGGCTTGCTTTATAAAGACCAAAATCACGTATATGCGTCCCTCAACTGTGGGGTAACTGATGGGATTGCTGGCCCCTTGGGATGCTGAGAACTAAAATCACCAATCGAAGATGCATCTAATCCATGTAACCTATCAAACATCGTTGCCTAGACATGTCTAACATACTCAGAACACTGACATCAGTCTACAGTTGGGCGAAAACACCCAAGCAATGTCAATTTTACAATAAATAGCTGTCTTAGGTAATTCATTGAGTACTACACTGAAAATCAAAAACAGAATGGTTGTATGGGTACGTCTTCAGAGCATTGTAAAATCAATCACTAATTATGAATCAGTTTGTCAGGGTAGGAACTCTGTATGTGTGTGGTATGCCTCCTTCTAAATAAATGCATAAATGTAATTTTAAAAAACTAAAAATGTTCATTTCATAAACTACAGGGGGAAAAAATCAAATTTTACTCAGAGGGCTCCCAACTTGTAGTAAATGCAGGCAAGAACTCCACCCTCTGTACAAGCTGGGAAAACAAGAGAAAGAAGCCTTTACCATATTGCTCATCATTTTGAGTTATCATTTTAGAGGTCTATTTAGGTTCAGTTTTTCACTTTAGCAGTTTGCCGCTTCATGTATATTTGGGGGTGGTGGTAACTGAGCATATTTGAGGAAAGATAGTAGAAAGTACAGAACTAAGTTGGCAGGACGAGAGAGCTTCAAGGAGCACAGCAACAGCGTAGTGTGGCTTCTTCTGTTGCTCACCGTCAGGGACGACAGCAGTGCCCCGAACTGTGGCTGGGAAGCACGTGTAGAGAAGACAGAGCTCTCTTAGAGATGGAGTGAGCATAGCTCCAGTGCAGACAGAAGGCACGTCCGCAGAGAATTGTCTCCTAGCACTCACTGTAGCGTACAGCATCTACACAGAATGGCTTATTATTCTGCTATATCGCCTTCGCATTCCCAACAAAATCCACCCATCAGAAGCTGGAATCTCCATAAAGCCAAACTTGGGCTGATTGTATAATTCTAGCCAGACTTGCCATCACATTTTCCAGTGAATTAAAACATGACCAGTAGCCCACATATACCAACAAAACCACTTTTTTTTCCTATGACATAGTTCCTTCACTGCTCTGAAAATCATAATGGTTTCCATTAGATACATATAACAACAAAGAAGAAATATGGAACATATATATATGGGACAACTTTCAAAAAGAAAAAAAACCACACTTGCTCCTTGTCAAGAAATCTTTTTATTTCAGATTTAAGTTGTTTTCTTATGATGCAAAATAAAAAAAAAGTAAGATAAGGAGTATGACATCCATTTGTAAACCAACAGAGATTAATTTTGTTTCCTTTGCAAAGAGATCAGTTTTAATCATAACCTATATGGATGCATTATTTTATCTACACTCCTGTAGTTTATTGCAACACAGTGAAATGAGTTCTTCTGTTTTTTTTGGAAAAGCTCCATTGAAATATTTCAAATGTTCTTTTCCTAATGATATTTTATTACTGAGTGACAGTTCAGCTGCTTTCGTTCAGTTTGTCCACTATTGACAAAGTATGCTATATTTTGAATAACTTCTAAATACAAGAGCAGAACAGTAGGAGTCGTAAGTCATGAGTTCTCTGAGTAGAGATGAACTCAGTCACTTTGGTATTGGAGGTCCTTGTAATGGGAGCCATGGGGTGGTGGGGACCACGCCCACCAGAGTCTTGAGTTCTCACACTAACTGCCCCTCCACCCAGCCAGTGATCAGAGCCAGGGATATAGTGCTTCCAGAACTTTGTCTTTCTGGGCACCAGAGCGGTACATCTTCTCTGCTTTCCTAAATGCTGCTAAGTTTCCCTGACTGAGCTCAATGAGGACATTAAAGAAGGAGGGATGAACAGCACATTGTGGGAATTTATAAAAAAGAATGTCGTTATAAAGAGTATGATGGCATCCTCCTGTCATCTGAGTACCAGGAAGGGGCGGAGGCAGAAGGAGTCTCATAAGTTTGAGCCTAACCTGGGATACCTAGCCACCTGTCTCCCAAACAACCCCACAAACACCCCCCCCACACACACACAAAACAAAACAGAAAGGAAAAGGTCTTTAGTGTAATGGTTCTCAATAGCAACAGTGAAGGTTATTTGTTTTGGAATGGATTTTTCACCAGAAACATACCCGGAAAAGAGATGTCCCCAGCCCCATAATTCTTTGCAGAGTTCATATTTCATCCGTGGTTGAGGAAGAAATAAAGCTCATACCCTTGTGTCTTAATTTGAAATTGAATGTGAATTCACATGAGTCCTATTGGTAATCCAGAGATTTGGATTTTTTAAAAAGTTTCATTTATTTTGTTCTATGTGCGTGAGTGTAAATAACTGTGTGCCCTGTAGTACCCACGCAGGCCAGAAGAGGGAATCTGGTCCTGCTGGAAACGGAGCGGCAACTGGGTGTGAACTGGTGCTGGTTCCTCTCTCAGAGCTACCACGCCAGTCAGTTTCAGTTTGAACTTGGAAATAAGACCTTGGTTGCGTAATTCTCCTGGGCAGAAACTCTCTCTGTGAGCTAGGGAGACAACTCAGTGGCAGAATGCCTACCTAGCAGGCAAGGCTCTGAGTTGGACCCCATCACAAGAAGGAAGGAAGGATGGAGCACACATCCAATCCCAGCACTTAGGAGGCAGAGGCAGGTGGATCTCTGACTTTGAGGCCAGCCTGGCTATTACAAACAATGCTGCTATGAATATAGTTGAGCATATACTTTTGTGGTATGATAGGGCATCTCTTGGGTATATTCCCAAGAGTGGTATT
>NW_004949493.1:0-1793 GCF_000317375.1 Microtus ochrogaster | reverse complement strand
AGTAGATGGGTCTCCCTATCTGGGAGTCTATGGGTATTTCCATCCATACTGAGCAGGTAGTAGATGGGTCTCCTTCCCTAGCAGTCTGGTCTGGCTCTAATTTTACAGGTCCTCAAAACCATAATTGTCACCATCTCCTCAGTTCACCTCTCAAGAGAAATTAATTGCTAGCGTAGAGTTCCAAGTGGTTGGCATGTGACTGACACCCAGCTATAGCATTTCACATCTAATCAAGAAAGATTCGGATCAGAGTTGGCCTATTGTCTCTCTGAATCCCTTTCTGACTGGGTGCCAGCTGGCTCCAATGCAGCCCCGGAGTGTGATGTGGGCAGAAGAGGGAAAAATATTCGAGCCAGACAGTTGGTGACTGCGACGGTGTCATTCACGTTGTCTGAAGGTGCCTGAGGGAGCGGTGGATTTGTGACTGATTAGTGTCCTGGAATTCTCAATGACCAAAGCATAATTTCTAGCCCTGTCATCTTTGACCCCTCTAGCTGTGGCTGTAATGAGGGCCTGTAGCATGTGAGGATATGTGATATTCAAGTCATGTTTGACGGACACGGGACTAAAACCTCAACTTCTGCCTTAGTGAGTCTAACAACCCAAGGACGGGGAGGCACAATCTCCGAGGAATGGCAATGAATGCAAATTCGTACATAACCAAGGGCTAAGATGACGGCAAAGTTTTACGTGGAAAGAGATCACACAGAAAGGGAAACTATTAATGCCTGGAAGAGTTTGAGAAAGAAAGTTCCGTTGAGGTAATGGGGCTGGGATCTTTCCCATCAATCCAAAATGGGTGAGCTTTGGCACGCGGAACCTTAATGGGAGCCAGGCCCAGCCCAGAATGCAGTGTGAGCAAGTGGTTTATGACAGAGGTAAGGTGCAAATTCAGGATGCCTGAGACCAGTTTAGTCCAGAGCGGAAACGTCCATGGAGGGAGAGTGGTGGGTGGTGTGAAGTGTGTGGAGGGAGGGGAAGGATGGGAGGGCGATGTGAAGAGCATGTGGGCGTCCATAGGCAAGAGCTGTAAAAATTGTGCAAAGAAACTGCGTTAGAGTGGATGAAGGGCAAGACAGGTTCCAAGGGAAGATCCATTCACCAGAGGTCTGTAAGATTGCCGGGGATCTGAGCGATGCCAGAACTTAGTTTAGAAACATAACCGGCTGCCGGCTATTACAGTCATCCTAACGCTGCTTAAGTTGCAAAGATATCTCGGTTTGCACCACGGAGCCTAATCTGGCCTGGAACTTCCTATGTAGACCTGGCAGCCTTGAACTTTCAATGGAGTCTTGCAACCTCTGCATCCCAAGCGTGAGACTGCAGTCAGAGGCCACTATGCCCGCTCAAAAGAGGAGGGCAATGCAGTCTAGATGAAAGGAATGGTAAAATAAAGGCAAAAAATCAACATCATTTTCCTGAAGAATAATCAGCTTGCTTCTGCTCGCCCTATGGGCAGCAGCCCCATGCTGGGATCCGGGTTCCGGGTTCCCAGCATTCCTGCTGTTTACCATTGCTCCGCCCCCTCCTTTTCCTGGCAGTAACTACTCCTATTATTTAGGACATCATTCTCGTTTCCATCTGAGTCCTGAACAGTTATCAAGGAAACAGCAAAATGTACATTTTAGGTTACTATTTGCTCAGTGTGAAATATAATTCGCATGAAACCAAAGAGGCAGCACAGGGTTCAGAAATACTACAGCTCTATGCTTCTGTGCCGGACTTAGTTGTAGACTGAACTGGACTGGTAGATTAAGAGCAAAATGGCTAATCAGAGTAACAGTTGCTAAAAA
>NW_004949492.1:23409-24522 GCF_000317375.1 Microtus ochrogaster | reverse complement strand
ACTAGCTCTGTAGACCAGGCTGGTCTCGAACTCATTTTTATTCTTAATACCATGATACACGATAGCTTTAGAAATGAATGTACTAAGTCAATTTAGTACTCAGTATAAGATGTAAAGAAAAAAACATAGTCATATGTAAATAGATAGTTTGTATCTATTTAATTATATATAAGACATATTTTTGAAAACTAAGATTTTAAACATTGTTGCATTTTTTAAATTTTTATTGTGAAAGAGAAACTTAGAGATTTTTAGTAATTATATTGTTAGATTGTGCAGAAACAAAAACAGTCCTGTGTAGAACAAAGTGGTCTGAGGAGGAGAGAACATTTTATCTCAGGTGCATGCCCAGAGAGGGCAGGCAGAAGTAACAGGCATGGCGATGCCGCAGAATCTGCTGCAGCAGCTCCTCAGTCACTCACAGCAGCTCTGCTTCTAAGAGGGCAGAAGAGTGGTTTCTCAGGAATGGTGACCACTGCTTTGGTAGCGGGGCTGTATTAGCCAGACAACATCAGAGAGAGTGTTTAGTGAGTTGGGTTTCTAAGAACAGGAATGAAGATACAAAAGAGACATGGAGGTAAGAATAGTAGAAGGTGTAGATGGAGCTACATAGGGGAAACTTAGACCATTTTTATCCTGCTTTATGATGTCAAATCAGTTAAGATATTAAAATCAAAAGGTCAACATTCTGATCAATGATTATTATACAGTGTTTATTGAGGTCAAACCTGTATCGAAGGCAAAGAGTCATCCTGAGTCTCAGTTCTCCTAACTGGAATTCTTTCAGTTAGCCCGCAAAAGTTAACAGAGTGTAAAGATAATTTGGAACCCACAATGGGTGTAAGACCAAGGTAAAAAATGGGAGTCAAATTCCACAGCCGAGGCATCTTTTGAGTTTAGGGATTAATCAGCCATGGAAAGTAGGAGAGGCTACTTGTGAATTGTGCCTTCCAGAAGTCAGGAGATTGTGGAGCCTGTGCAAAGTTCCCAGAACTGTCTACTAAGTGAGTCTCAAGACGAGATGAGCGGACTCCTGCAGTCCTAACAGAGCACCTCTGGTTTAGGTCTCATGAGTTACCTTGTCCAGATTGTTAGCTGTGTTGGATGTGTGAT
>NW_004949492.1:19901-21598 GCF_000317375.1 Microtus ochrogaster | reverse complement strand
TGATAATTTTTTTGGACTATTTAAGTCCTTATCACCTTGTAAGACTTGAAATAAATTGCTTAGTTCTTGGGTTGTTTACCTAATTGTGGGCCTTAGCCAATTAATATCTCCCATCAATTTTTGAAATCATTAGGAGTTTGTAATTGATCTCTCCTGATTTGTACCTTCTGTGATTGGATTTTCAGTAAGTCTATCTTATGTCCTAGGTAACTGAAAGAATATCCTCTTTGTATTTTTTTCAGGAACAAATTATAATCCCCAACAAGGTAAAATTCTCATTACTTCATCAAATATTTTTTCCTAAGGTATCTGAATCAGCCAGTAAGTTATCATCTATATAATGATAAATTATAGATTGAGGAAACTATTTATGAGTTATTTCTAATGATTTTGTACAAAATATTGACATAAGGTAGGACTGTTTAACATTTTCTGTGGCATGACCCCATGCTGGTACCTTTGAACAGGTTGAGAATTATTATAAGTATGCATTGTGAAATCAAATTTCTGTCTATCTTGCTCATGCAAAGAGATCGTGAAAAAGCAATCTTTCAAATCAATTACTATATAGGCTATGGCTTATGTAATAAAGAAGTTAGTGGGGTTCTGGTTGTAAGGAATCTATTAGCTGAATGACTTTATTGATTGCTCTTACATCTGCTAACATCCTCCATTTCCTAGATTTCTTTTTAATGACAAATATAGGAGAATTCCAAGGGCTGGTGAACTCTTTTATATGTTGAGCCTCCAGCCGCTCTTGGAATGGCTGTTCTAGTGTCTGTAACCCTTGTCATATGGTAACCAAATAAGCTAACATTGGTTTTCTAACAACTTTTGGCTGACCTTGCTATATTTCATTATATGGTGATGTGGTGGCTCTTCTTTTCATCCTCCTGCCTGTGTTTTAGTATCTTTCTCATTGTTATTTATAAGTCTAATTTTTCTTCTAAGGCATGTCTTTTATCAATCCACATTTTACATTTTTCTTTTTCCTGTATTTCTAAAACTTTTTTTTCCTTTGAGAGGGCACAGAAAGCCACTGTGACTATTAGAATAAAATATGAAATACCAGAATGATAGTAATCATAATCAGTATTGTGCCAATTTCAGTTAAGTCCCATATCTTTTCATGTTCTGTTTCTGATTTTAAAGCATCTAATGTAGCACTATTAGGGTTCAAATGCCCTGTTATGGCATTTCCCTTCCTTACATGGCTTATTCTTTTTATATTGCTTTATTTTCTCTTTAAGAATTTATCTTTAGGGCTGGAGAGGTGGCTCAGAGGTTAAGAGCACTGACTGCTCTTCCAGAGGTCCTGAGTTCAATTCCCAGCAACCACACGGTGGCTCACAGCCATCTATAATGAGATCTGGTGCCCTCTTCTGGCATGTAAACATACATGGAAGGAATGTTGTATACATAATAAATAAATAAATCTTTAAAAAAAAAGAATTTATCTTTATTATTTTCAAATATTTTTTCTATGACTGTCTATACCCATTTTTTTCTTAAACCCCCAAGCACATTTTCATGCATTCTTACTGCACCTCTTCAGAGGTTTTCTTGCTTTGAACCTGCCCTTCTGCAAGCTTGAAGCCATTCTCTGACCATGTGAGCCAAGCCTTAAAGGACCAGGCCACTTACCACAACCTACCCAACAGGAATGGGTGGTTGCATACACCAAGCAGTCACAAGCT